>NC_056741.1:372162011-372314511 GCF_019279795.1 Protopterus annectens | reverse complement strand
CTCCGGTGAAACAGTCAGCTTGCCGCATAAACCACTGGCTGCCACAGTTAACTGCAAGCAGTGGTCAGAGAAGGCTCTAAGATCAACAGAGACGAGGCTGAAGACGTGGAAGTAGACTGGAGAAAATGTACAACAGTTCAAGGGCTTACTCAGGACTCTAGCACCCAAGAAGAGGAAGAAATAGGTGGAGTTGAAGAAAAATGGCAGCCCCTCAAAACAGCATATGTATGGACTACAGAAGAGATATGTGGTCAAGCCAGGTATGGAAATAAGGTACATAAGGAAAGCTGGTGGAGGAATGCCGAAGTCCAGGAAGTCAACAAAAGAAAGGAGTGCAGGAAAAAAAATGGGAGATAGAAAATACCGACCAAGCTAGGAAGAAATACTGGTTGGGTAACAAAGAAGCTAAGAAAGGAGTTGCAATGGCAAGTAAAAGGGCATTGGAGGTACTCTTCAAGCTTCTGGAAAGTGACTCATTAGGTGGCACAAAAGAAATATATCAGGATGCAAGGCAAAGCCAGAAAGTTAAAGATGATAGTCCGACACTCTTCATAAGGGATGCCAGCAACAACTTGTTCACCAGTGCACAGGACATCAAAGGCAGATGGAAGGAAAATTTCCAGCAGCTTCTGAATGAAGAATACTCCACAGAAACTATACTGCCCCAAAAACATCCTGTGATGAGAGAAGAAGAGAATCCCACCCTAGAAGAAGTAAGAATAGAACTAAGTAAAACAAAGTCAGGGAAAGCAGCAGGCTCATATGAGGCCACAGCAGATATGATAAAGATGCAGGGTGAGATGGGGGAGAAATGGCTCCTGAGAGTACTTATAGCAGTGTGGAGAGAAAGGCATATCCCAGATGACTGGAGAATAAGTATACTCATGCCAGTGTATAAGAATAAAGGGAACATCCCAACTGTGGGTAGAACAGAGGCATCAAACTCCTATCACATTGCATGAAATTTCTGGAAATGGTGACTGATAAATGGATATGCAGAGTAGTAGAATGTAAGATGTGAGATGAGACGTTCGGATTCAGATCAGGATGCAGCACAACTGACCTGATGTTTGCAGTGAGATATATATTTGAGAAGAAGCTAGAGATGAGGAAAGAATCCAACTGGGCATTCCTAGACTTAGAAAAAGGATCTGACAAGGTCTCATAGAAGCTGATCTGGGCAGTACTGTGGTTTTTTGAAGTCCCAGAAGCATTGGTAAAATTAGTGCCAGCTATGTAGAAAGACCTAATGGCTCAAGTCTAAGCAGTGTTCAGCCTCACAGAGGAGTCCCCAGTGGAAGTGGATGTACACCAGGGTTCAGCTCTGAGCCCACTGCTGTTCATACTGGTGATGGACTACATTATCAAACAGGTCGGAGGGGGCAGATCAACAAAGTTGCTATATGCAGATGATGCGGCATTATAGGCAGACTCTGAGCAAGAACTTCAGAAAAGGATAAGTGAATTTAATGCAAAACTGAAGGCACATGACATGAAACTAAGCACAGATAAGACAGTGGTAATGGCAGCAAATTGGGGAAATCAGAAGAAGCTGACAACTGAGATAGAATGGAAGATAATGGAACAGGTAAATAACTTGAAGTACCTGCAAGAGGTGGTTGAGGAGAAGGGAAATCTGAATGAAGAGGTCAAGGCTAGAATCAGAGGGGCTGCTACCAACTGGCATAAAGCCTTAGGTGTAATCTATGACAGAAGAATGCCAAAGAAGCTGAATAGCAAATTGTATAAGACAGTGGCACGACCAGTACTAGTTGAGTCTATATTAGATAAACAAAAGTTTATCTAATCAAACGCTGATATGATTGAAAATCCCGGAGCTCGACATGGTTTTTGTGAGATCACGGTAAGGTGAAGATGGGAATATCTGCCCTTTCCTCACTGTAGTGCGATCTCGGAGTTGGAATATATATTTAGTGGGGAGTATGTGGGGCACAGCCCCCCACAATTGCAGTTTCGAGTTCCGGGATTTTCAATCATATCAGTGTTCGATTAGATAAACTTTCATTTATCTAATATAGACCCTACTAGCGTATGGTACAGAAACCTGGGCAGTACAGGCAGAGCAGATGAAGAGGCTAGAGATGATGGAAATGAAGTGCCTGAAAAGGGTGGTATAATGCACTGTGTGAGACAAACAAAGAAATGAGGATATAAGAGCAGAAGTTGAAGTAACTCCAATTGCAGAAAAGATCAAAGAGAAGAGATTACGGTGATTAAGACACATGTGCAGAAAGGCAGAAGACAATCTGGTGAAGAAGATATGGGACAGACAGGAAGAAGTTAAGAGGAAATGAGGATGTCCAGCAAAGAGGTGAATGGATTGTGTGAAAGAAGATCTGCGACATCATGGAATGAGTGTCAAAGAAGGCAAGAGTGTGACATTGAATCGAGAGAGATAGCGACAGTTAACATGATACCCCAACCACATGTAGAAAATGGAAAAAGGGGCTGATGATGATGATGATGATGATAATTTAATCATTTGCTGTGGGATTTAGGAATTAGGTGGCAATGGGCAGGTTATATTTGCCTTTTGTGTTAGTTTTACTGCATTTATTGCAGTGATTTTATACTAGAAGATCCTTGCTTGGCAGGTTTTAATGTGCACTAACAGAGATTCCTTTTAATTGGAAAAAGTCTTTCTTTTCATAGGTGGATCAAACATGCAGTTCGTATATTTGGGTCTGATTGATGTGGAGACCTTGTCTCCAACATAAGTAGTGCAAGGGGCTTCCCTCTTCACAAAAACACTTTATATGTAGTATAGCTTTACTCGTATGTTTTGTGTTTTGGTCAAATGACCATACAATTTTTTTTTTTGGTAATTATTATTCATGCTTGCTGAGTTTCTGTATTTCATGATATAATAATATACATAGCTATCTATCTATCTATCTATCTATCTATCTATCTATCTATCTATCTATCTATCTATCTATCTATCTATCTCTCTATCTATATCTCAAAAACAAAAGAGGATGAACCAAACCACAGCAGGCAGCAGATAAAAAAGAATTCCGTTTAATGGTAAGTGCTTTTGTAGCACATCAAGCTGCTTCATCAGACACACAAGAAATGCAACGCCTTACTTTTAGACTTAAAACAACCAATAAAATCATTTGTTCAATTACATGGGGTAATAGATGCAATCCTTGTTTAAAGACATATACAAAAGCATATCTATAATTAGTTTTAAAATGGTCATCTAGGCATTGTACATTTAGAAACAAACATATTGCACATAAATATGAACAATTTAAAAAGTAATAAAAAAGTAATAAAAAAACAGTAGTCATTTGGGCAGTCTCCTAGTATTCAAAACTGGCTTTATAGAAACTTTATCATGAATATCTCTGCCCATGTTAGCTCTCATCCTTATAATCCATTCTAACTCTGCTGTCACTGTTTTATTTCTGATGTCTCCCCTCTTTCATTCTTTCATTGGGGGTGTGGAGCGCAAAGCCCCCCACCTGATAATGGTTTTTAATTTTTTTTTTCCAAACGGCCACATGAATATTTTTCACTAGGAAAAAAATTCAATTATGGGGTCGTTCGCTGTTGACATGTTTCGCGTATTATGTGTCAATTTTTATGTAGTCACACATATGCACTTTCATTGTTCTGATATAGACCCATATATATATATCTATATCTATATATATATATATATATATATATATATATATATATATATATATATATATAAACTCCTTCTTATATGTTTCAGGTTTTACTAATGGTTTGTCTATGTGTTATGTGACCTTTTTGCCCTTTGGGTGGATATTATTTGGACTATATTGTAATCACCCTAATGTCTATGGACATCAGGTTTGACTTTAAGCTCTGTGTTTCTAACAATAGAGCCAATGCAATTCAATTATGCTGAACAGTTCAGGTCAGAAAAATGCTGAAACATGTATGTGTATATCTACTGTGCTTTGGTTTTTTTGGCCGGAATGCACCTATAAAGTCTTAAAACATAACAATTAATGGCATCCAGAAGCCATGTTGCTGAAAAGTTACTTCTTTAAGGAGTCATTTGCATATATCCATTAGGCATCACCTATACAAGGTTTAATGTGTTACGCAGTGAACATTCTAGCTTGGCTGGGTCTTTCTTGCAGTATTTACTGAATGGTTTGTGCATGTGACCTTTTTACCTTTTTATTTGTATATATATATATATATATATATATATATATATATATATATATATATATATATATATATAAAGAGAGAGAGAGAGAGTCTTACCACCTTTGAGTTCACATGAACTCAGAGAAAAAAAAATACAAAACATCTCATTCTTCTTCAAGGATCAGTGTTCTGAGTGTTGATAAACTGTTCACTGAGAAGCAATAGGACTTAAAGAAAACATCAAAATCCATGAGCATCATGTGACATAATGGGAGAATTCCTAGTACCCTAATGAGAGACAATGCAGCTCCACTCTTTATTATAGGTGCATATGCATTTGTGTATGCATATTAGGTTTTCTGTCTCACCATGAGAAAAATCAGCATTCTGTCATAGATCCAATGGCATATACTTGATTATACTCCTTAACTCTCAATTCTACATGCTGTTAGTTTCCAAATGGAAAACAGAAAGACACAAGAAAATAAGATAAGCAGATATATAAGAAAAAAACACGGACAGAAATGCCTGAGTTGCAGTTTGTTTTATTGCTTTCTCTATGCATAATTCAAAACATAAAATCTATAAACCAGGACATAAAGCAGTGATGCAGATAACAAGGAGCTTCTTGTGATATTCCCGCTGCACAATTTGGCCATTTCACGGAATATTTCTGCATTAGTTTCTTCCTCCCTGAAAAGGAAAATTTATCAGGATTATCAACATTAAATTGCTCATATTTGACAACAAAAAGCATTTTATCTAGAAACTGCAACAAAATTGCATTCCCTTTCACAGTTACCAATAATAATAAGGGGAAAGTACGCAGAATGAGCAGTATTGTCATTATAGTAACTGATATGGGAATCAAGATAAATTTTCATAGATAATAATCTTTACTTATTTGTCACATAACATGGATGTGAATGCACATAGTAAGCAGTGAAGTGTTGCTCTGAATACATGGCTGGCCACGGAAGCAAAACAAACAAACAAGAAATCTTATACTACAATTCTTCCAGGAAATTGTTCCAAAAAATCATTTTGTATCACACAGTCTGATATAGCTTTCCTTATGAAATAAGCATACCTTTTTACTGGGTCTGTGACTTTGTCCAAAGTCAGAGTTGCCGGGATTTTTTCCTGTGATTAAGAAAGTATATAGTCATTAGCTAATGTCAATCATTTTTTTAAGCTAAATTTGTATTAAATTTGTTTAATAAAAATCAAATGCTTTATTAAATAACTGATATCTCATTATATAGTTCTGGAAAGTAGGAATAAAATTTGCTTAGACAGAAAGGTAACACACAGACACACATACACACACACAACCACACACACACACGCACACACACACACACACACACACACACACACACCTGAAAACAGCACTTTTATCTGGATTTTATGTTTGGTGCAACCTCAGTGTTAATATGTTCAGGTAATTCAATTGGCTCATAACAATCAGTTTAGTAACCATAACATTCATGACCCTCAACATCTATGGGTCCCAGTCTACCATTTTCAGTTACTCAGTTTTTAAGTTGTTAGAGCAGAACAGAACATAGATGATTATGATTGGGTTGCAGATCATAGCCTGTTTATTATATGTTCGAGACATGAATGCCAAGAAATTCACCTAGTGACTGAAGCTAAACAATGCACTCATGTTGAGAACACAGAATTGAAGGTTACGATCAGTGACATGATCATAATCCTTTCTTGTGCATAAAGCTCTGTGTGCTCCATGTAGTGTTTTGCTGGTTTCCACATCTGTAAAATACATGGTGGACACTGTCAGAAAGGCAATAGAACACAATTCATTATATTTACACTTACATTTTTTGTCTCTCACCTCTAGATTTTCACAGAACATTTATATTTTTGCTTCATACTTTTGGTCTGTTCCTCATAAAATCTGTTTTTTTTTTTGGACAAACCACTAAAAACTGAAGTCACTAATGACATACATTTGATTTTCAGAGTTTGTATCCTTCAGAAAATGCATGCAAACACAGATCCTGTTGTTCTAGCAACTTTCTTATTCTAGCAACTTTCATATTTTAGCAACTTTCTAAGTTTTTAGAGGAAGTTAGAGACACATTACTGGTACTGACAGCAGGCAGAAGCAAATCTTTATTCTGTCTCTGTCATTTCCTGGTAAGTTTAGGCAGATTTTACTGCCTAACGCTAGACTTGACCTTAACAATTTCAACAGGCAGTGCTTACCATTTGCTAATGTTGGGTCTTGTGTCACTCTAGTAATTACGTGATTTGTCATTTTCCAAATATCTGTGTGTAATCACTCTGCTCCATGCACTATATATTTTTATAAACCAAAAAACACTGCATATGAGGATTGGCTATAGCTTCTAATTCCTTAAAAAGATGAGGTGTATTAATCATCATACTGAGCTAACATCAGTACCACTTTTTTAGTTCTGAAAGTGTTTTGAATACTGATTTGTTCACGTGGGCTTTTTTATTACATTTCTAAAAAACAAAACCAAATGTATAGTAACTGTGGTATGCTGCATACGGAAAAGATTTCAGGGAAAATTAATTATGCAATGAATCCTTATTAATATTCATAAAACATGCATACAGCTTAAACAGTACAATCACTATCGCACTGTAAATCCAGTGTGGCTCACAGGAAGAAGCCTTGTGGGGAGTGCCTTTCAAAAGAAAAGTTAGAGCCACACGCAATCATTTCCCACCCTGCCCAAACTCCCCAAGAGTGAGACAATGAAAAATGAGTTGCTTAACATTTTTGAAGCTGGTAATTTATTCCAGTGCTTTGTAGTCATTGTGTATTAAGTAACAATATCTACTTTATATTTAGTAATAAAATCAGTGACTGGATAGAGCCGTTAATATGCCCAGGATAAATTCTAAATTACTTATGTGAAGTATTTTGGTACAGCATATGAAATATAGATCACAGCAGCTGCAGAACCAACTGACATATTCTTGAACCACAGCACTAACATGTTTAAAATAACATATTTTACTTGACTGTGTGTGTGTGTGTGTGTGTGTGTGTGTGTGTGTGTGTGTGTGTGTGTGTGTGTGTGTGTGTGTGTGTGTGTGCTGTTTGCACATCTCTGTCTGCTTGTGTTTACCCGTGTCTGTGAGGGTGGCTGCTGCGTAATACATTTTTCGAATCACTTTGATCAATACTAGCAAAAAACTACGATCACTCATAAAATCATCCAAGGCCAACTTTGAGAGAAAAATCGCTAATGACACAAAAGACAATCATAAAGCCTTCTTTAGCTATGTTAGAAACCTGGGTGGAAACTCCCAGATATGCTCAGAATTACTCCAAAATGATAAAAAAATCACTGAACCCACAGACATTGCCAACATACTGGCAGACAGGTTCAGTGCAAATTTCTCCCCTCCCTCCCCAAAAGGAGAAATATCTATCCCACCAGAGTCTAGCCTCCCAAACATCTCAGATGCCCAGGTGAGAGCTGCTCTCTCTAAAGCAAAAAACACAGCATCAATGGGACCGGACGGTGTCCCCGGCTGTGTGCTACACGAACTCAATGAGGAACTAAACCCACACATAAGGCTGCTGTTTAATCTTAGCCTTACTACAGGATACGCACTCAAAGAATGGCGACGGCAACTGTGGTCCCACTCCACAAAGGCGGTGCTTCTACGGACCCTGAAATTACCGCCCATAAGCTTGACGAGCCTGGTCTGCAAAGCTATGGAGAGGATCATAATGGAACTCATAAATAAAGACATTGGGGACCTACAGACACTGGATCCTACCCAATTTGGCTTTGTCAAGGGCAGATCCTGCCGCTTGAACTTGGTCGACTTTTTCAAAGCTGTCACTAAGGCCATTGATGAGGGTAAGGCAGTTCACACAGCCTACCTTGACCTAGCAAAAGCATTCGACACAATACCCCACTCGGGCATCATAGAAAAGCTCACCAGCTTAGATGTAAACCCATATGTCACAAGATGGGTTGCAAACTGGCTCAAGGACAGAACACACAGGGTTAGAGTTGCTGGTGCCATGTCAGACTCTAAGCCAGTCATGAGCGGTGTCCCACAGGGCTCAGTCCTGGGCCCCTCTTGTTCGGCATTTATTTTTCTGAAGTGCAGGCAAACATAGGGGGATTGTGGCTGACAAAATTTGCAGATGACTGCAAACTGGGCACCATAATTGACACTCCATCAGACACAGACATCCTCCAGAAAGGTCTCATAGAAATGGATAACTGGTGCCAGAGCCATGGCCTTAAGCTAAATGCCAAAAATGTATAGTCATACCCTTTGGGAAAAACAAGGTAACCCTAATTACCACATAGGTGGTAATCCATTAAACACGGAAGAAGTTATCAGGGACCTGGGGACCCAAGTTGACAGTAACCTCTCTTTGACACTCACATTGCCAAAGTGGTTAGGAAGACCTTCTACATTGCCCACCTGATCATGAAGGGATTCACATCCAGATCAGGAGAGGTCATTGCACCCTGTACTCTTCACTTATCAGACCAATGATTGAGTACAATGCCCCATTCGGAATGTACCTTACCCGACACCTGCAGCAGTTGGAAAGACCCCAAAAGTTCCTCACCAAAAGGATAAAGGGCTCAAACATATGTCATACGATGCCCGACTGAAGAAACTCCAGCTCACAAGGCCATGTCCAACCCGGAATTAATGGACATGCTCCACCTCAAAAAATCCAAATCCACCAGAGCCACGAGAGCAAGAGACTTAAACCTCAACACGGATATAAATAGGATGTGCTGGAGGGACAGATTCATCACCCAGAGACTCCCTACACTATGGAACAGAATCCCAGTCCATGTGAGGCAGAGCCCCTCACTGACTCTGTTCAAGAGAAATCTTGACGAGTGGATGGGAGATCGTAGGTTTACCCCGGGAATCATCTCTGTATCACTGCTGGACAGAGGCACAGCAAACTAATGGGTATAGTATTCTCATCCTAAGGGGTGGTGAAAGCCACACACACTCTGGCTAGGCTTATAAATGCCCTAGGGCAGATAGCCTAGTATGAACCTATGAACCTATGAACCTATGTACTTGCAGCACTTATCTTGCACTAACTTGCAGCAGCTGGAACAAGTGATGTACTGTGTAGGTGTCATTACCTACATGAGCACATTAATTATGGTACATTATTAAAACAAATAGTAAACCACAGTGACAAATCATTACCATCCTGTATATTGCACTAAGTGGCTGTAACTACACTACTGTAATGTATTGTGTAAGTGTAGTTACATACATTAACACAGTAATATATGACATATCACTAATAAAAACAAACGGTACTATATGATGGTAAGTCATTAACAGCATGTATCTTGTATTAAATGGCTACAGCCATGCTAATATGATGTAATTTGTGTTGTAGCATACCTTAGCACACTATTGCTGGTACATTATTAATAAAAACATATAAACAATGGTACATAGTGGCAAATCATTAATAACACATGCAATAAGTGACTGTAGCTGCACTAACCTGGTGTACTGCACAGGTACCGTTACATACTTAATCACATCATTGCATGGCACACTAATAATAAAAACAACTAAATAATGCAACAAAAAGGATTTTAAAAAGCAGTAAATAAAATTCAAATAATAGTAGTTAATTCTCAAACACCAAATTGCTAATACGGAAGCAGAAAATTAGGTCATAGTTTGTCATATGAAGGATCGGTCTGCACTACATTGAAAGATAAATAATTATGATTCCACCTTTTGTTTCATTTGTTTTGTAAGCTTACCTTCATTCCTATGGCCCTTACGCTGACCAGGTCTATCATCACCATTTGCATGACCTCTCTTACGACCTTTACCTTCACCTTTAAATTTTCCTTTGGCAGGAGGTCCATTTTGATGGTCACTATCTTTGGTATTTTCAAAGCCATTAGAGTTGAAAGGATTTTCCCCTCCACCAGTGTTGCCTTTGAATTGAGAGACATCAGAGCCCTCAGGTAGTTGGTCATCCTCCTTATTTTCATAACATTGGGTGACCACAACCACTGCCAGGACCAATGTTGCTAAGAGTAACACCTTCATGATTTGCTTTTCTTCTACTGATTAGTCGCAGAATTGAAAGAAAAGCTATGATGCTTCATCCAATCTGACCCCAATGGTATTTATCACAGCTGTTTATTCCAGAAAAAGTATAGCTCCACCCCAAGATATGAAGTGTTTGTGTAATGAACAATATAATCTTAGAGGGATTATGATCTTTGTTTGTTCTTGTATTCAAAATCAATTTTCCTTGAAGCATTGCTCATAGAATTAATCCTGTAAATTCCATATGTATTGTTCTGCTATTGAGTTGCTTAATTGTTTGGAAAGCAATGTAAAAGAACAATTACATTTATTCCTTTTATGTAATGCTGAGAAAGACTATGAAGCTGTCTTTGTGTTGATGACAAAAAGAGAAATATTAATGTCTTGTATTTTGCAATCAGTAATTGCAGTGCTTTAAATCATTTACTATCAGGTTCTATTGTATTTGTACACTTTTTGTACTTTTCTAATTTTCCCAGTTGGAGTAATTTGTGCATGGTGCAATTTTAGCATTCAAATAAGGAATAAAACAAATTAAAGATTTATTGCTGGGAATCAAAGCATCATAACCTTCACATGGATGTTTTCTGTTAACCCTTTAAAGGAGACCTAAGCTGAACAGATCTTATAATCTGGATCACTACTTGTACAGCCTAAATAGATATCACTAATTTTTGGATGACAGAAGGTATTTTTTATCTTATGAGAGGGATGAGGGATGGTTGAATGATTCATATTAAATATATATATATATATATATATATATATATATATATATATATATATATATATATATATATATATTAGCTCTGATTCACTCAAATACCGGGAAAGATTTCTCACTGTCAGTGTCATCATGAAAACTCATAAACATGGTAAGAAAAATAGTTAACTGCAAAAATGAAAGGAAGACAAATTTGGTCTACAGTTGTTTGAATATTAACTGGTGGTTAATAGTGCCACATTCACTGAGCCTGAAAATACAGGGAACCTGCTAGCAGGCAAATTATATTGCAACTTCACCCCACTCTCAGCCCAACCAAACACTCCCCAAAAATACCTGGAAAACTAACCCCTCCAACTATAACTAGGGAAGATGTACTGGTTGCACTCACTAAAGACCAGAACACAGCCTCAGTGAGCACCTATAACATCCAACAGTTACCAATAAATACGATGCTAAGTGCTCGAAAGTACCTCCAGGCAGCAAAATGAATAAAAATCCACAGTTTATTTACAAAAACCACACGGATAAAAATAAACGCTTCCACACAGGTAGTAGCAATTTAAGGTTCTCACTATGTGTGGGACTTCAGATCACTAAAAAAAAGTATACTTTTTAATTTAAATTAATTTAATACAATGATGTTGATTTACCAATTAAAAGCTGATCTTTCATAGTTTAAATTTTAAATTGACAAATCAGCTTCACTTCCTCATGAATATTCATGAGTATTCATACATTATTCAAGATCTTCTTAGTGTTGCAAAGCTCTGTTCCATAATAAAACTTTTTTTAAAAAAAATGAAATGGAGGTTGCACAACAATGTGTTTCCACACTGACGTTTCTACTCATGAATTCATGTACCAATTCTTATAATAAATAAAAAAAATAATAAATACATTTAAAAATTTAAAAAAAAAATTCATATATATAACATAGCTTCTTTATTCTAATCTTCCCTATGTAATAAAAATAAAAAAAATATGAAGTGCATTTAACACCTATAACATCCCAGGGTGCCTACTGAATAGTGTAAAATACAAGTTATCAGGATACCTGAGGTCATTATTTATCCAAAACAGGCTCTATGCCAGAAAAATAGAGGACCTTCAACAGATACTGAAAACTACAAACCCATTAGTCTTATTTGCAAAGCCATGGAAATAATTATCATAGAAAAACAAGGACATAAGAGACCTCCAGACACTGGATCCATCCCAGTTTGTCTTTGTCAAATGAAGGCCATTTTTACTGAATCTGGTGGACTTATTTGAAAAAGTCACTAAGGCAATGAATGAGGAGAAAACAGTGCATACTGCCTACCTAGGTCAGGCTAAGGCATTTGATGTGATTCCCTACTCGGGCATTGTCAACAAACTTACAGGACTAGTTATAAACCCATTTGTAACATTTTGATAGCCAGCTGGATCACTGATAGGACCCAAGAGGTTAAAATCAGTGAGGTCTTCTCCACAAAGAGGCCAGTCACCACTGGAGTCCCCCAGGGCTCTGTGCTAGCCACACTCCTCTTTGGCATCTACTTCTTGGATGTCAAAGCCAGTTTGAAAGGCCTCTGGTTAACCAAGTTTGCAGATGATTGCAAACTGGCAGCAGTCATTGAATTCCACCAAGATCAGAACACCCTACAGAAAACACTTGGTGACAAAGCCATGGCTTAAATCCCAGTACCAAGAAATGCAGTATAGTACCCTTTTGGAAAGTCTGCCACCCTAGGTAACTACAGCATCAATAAAACACCCTTAAATTCAGTAGACAGGGATCTGGGAACTTATGTAGATAGTAACCTAGCCTTTGACCAACATGTGTCCAAGATAGTAAGAAAATTCTTCGATGTTGCTCAACTTAGAAGCAAAGGCATGGCATCTGGGACCAGACAGGTCATCATACCACTGTATTTGGACTTCATCAGGCCCATGACAGAGTATAATGCACCCTTCAGTATGTAACCAACCAGACACCTGCAGCAAATGGAATATTCACAGAGGTTCCTTACAAAAAAAAAAAAAAATCCACAACATCCTACACTGATCATCTCAAAGCCCTGTCGCTTTACTCGGTATGAAACAGACTTCCAAGAAGTGATCTTTACCTGGCATACAAGGCATCCCTGGACCCTGTTTTGATGAACCTTTTGCACATCCACCGAGCAAACAGCATCATAAGTGCTAGATTAAAGGACCTAAATTTTGCTTGCAACATTAATAGGACAAGTTGGAGGGACAGATATATTTTTCAGAGAATTCCCATTCTCTAGGGCAGGATCCCCATCCATGTGAGGCAGAGTTCCTCCCGTTCCCTATTTAAGCACAACTTGGTCCAATGGCTGGATAATTAGAAATTCACCTCTGTTCTGACTCCTGTGTCTAGGATGAAGAGATGCAGTTGGTAAATCACCCCCTATACAGGTCAAATTTGTGGCTCACATTTGGGTTGCATGGCTAGGCTTAGAAGGGCCGTAGTGGTCACTAGCATAGTATACACCTATGAACCTAAGAACCTATGAACCTTACATCAAAGGAAGGTACAGCTATTGTATTTCCTATGATATATGCAGACTGTGACTGCATACACAGAAATAACACTATCATCCAAAGCTTCAGCACATTGTTTGTTTATTTGTTTGTGCAACTACTGATTTCATTTTTTTGTTTTATTTTAGTAGCTTGTTTATGATGATTTCAAAATCCAGATGTTCCATGCCCATTTTCAGCAGGATCCCAGGGAATACAGCTGCAAGTTTACCTGAGATTATATAATTGCAAGATATAATAACTGCATGATTATGAAATAAATAAATAAAAGAAATATGAAAAATTGTCAAAACTGTAATGGTACTGCAGGCCATAACTCTCAACTGTCCAGATTTTCATAGAATGTCTAGATTTTTGCCTCATATTTTTGTTCATTTCTATATAAAATGTGCGGTTTTACTGCAGATGGAAGTTACTAAATAATGATATATATTTGAGTTTCAGACTTCATGTCCTTCAGAAAATGCATCCTAACACAAATTTTGTTATTCTGGCAACTTTCTATGTTTATTAGAGCAATATTTAAAATTTGTCCCTATTTTGGAGTCTTTGTTCCCCCCAATTTTTTTAGGCTTGTCCAGATTTCTCGCTGTAACAAGTTGAGAGATATGCTACAGGCAGAAATAATAAAAAAATACCAGTTGCAACATGGGTTTCTTAATGTCACAAAATACAAATATAACTTTCATAGCAATATGAAATGCATGTTAAAATTTAATAAGCCTTTATATGCGCACAGAGTTTTCAAAATTGTTAATTGTCTTATTTGAAGGATAGGAAAATGAGAACATATAATAGTTTTACAGCAAACGTACAACAGTAATGACAGAATTCAGAAAGTCTTAATCATGGGGCAGACGTCTGAACCTAGAAGGCTTCTATGTCTTGGTAAGCTTTTCTGATTCAGAGATAGCTCTCCTGGCTTTGTTTTACCATGGCAGTGGCCACAGTATTAAGAATGACCTTTTTTGGGAAGTTATATGCTAACATGGTAGACTTTGGTAATGGATAACTCTAATTATACAGGAGCTCTCAACCCTAAATTTTAACAGCTCTTTCTTAACTTGGCAGAGCAATTCAGCAAATCACTCTACCAAGACTTTTTTGTTTTCTGTGTGGAAAAAATGAACATCTGCTTTTGATGATATTTACTCATTCACTTTGTGTGAGAAGCTATTGTTTATGCCAAGATTACAGGTAAATATAGCTGAGACATGAAGGTTGTGTTCATATATGTGTTTTGACATGTGTACACATCTATGGGGGCAAGAATGTGAATGAATGGATGGATGAATGTGAGAGTGACCATGTGTGTGTGTTTATGTGTTTGTGTGTGTGTGTGTGTGTGTGTGTGTGTGTGTGTGTGTGTGTGTGTGTGTGTGTGTGTGTGTGTGTGTGTGTGTATGTGTGTGTTGCAGCAGATATGAAGATGTACACATTATTGTTTTAGTAGGTGTGTACAAGTACTACAGAGCATGTTGCTGGTTGCATGCTCCCATGTCTGTGTGTATTCACATGCACTCATGTGTATATGTGTGGGTGTATATCTGTATGTGTATGTGTGTCTATTTGTCTGCATGTATGTGTGCTTTTATATGTATTATTGTCTTATTCTGTCTGTGTCTGTACATGTTAATAGGATGCCTATAAACCTTGCTGAGTAAACTGACGGGAAGAAAATTAGTGCTGTCAGCTGCGGCAGGATAGTTTTCAGTTCAGTAATATTAGAATGAGAGCTGGTATTTCTCTGCATGACTTTACATTGTGTCTGTAGTGAAGATGCTCTTTACTGTGGTAATTTCCCAGCCGCATTGGCCAATTAGAATAGGCAGAGAGAATATCTTTGAATCTCACGATAGATCCTAATTGTTTTCAGTTAACTTTATTTATGTTTGCAATAGCATTTGTTATAGCTTGATTTATCAACAGTTAGAAAATAAATAACATCCATTGCTTTACAAATAAGTTTTGAAATGACACAAAAACCCAGTATAGTACAATATCAGGTACATCATTATCATTTTCCTAACTTTCTTAACAACTGAATTCCTAATGACAATTACATATTTTGAAATAAAACTACCGAGGACTTACTAACTTAAAACATTCACAACAAAAGTCCAGTATAGTAGTAAAATCTCCCCTTTCCTCTCAAAACCTTTGCGACTTACCATAGGAAAATGCATTTTACTATACCGACTATAGTATGTCCTTTACTTGAAAGCATATGCCTCAAAATGAAATCACACTCTTACTCAAGCACTTACTGAAACAGGCAGGTTCATCACACACTCACCAAAAGATGAAAACCATTGAAGAACACTACAAAAAAGCAAAATCATTTCCTATGACAGACCCCTTTCTTGGGTTGCAATTGTTCAAACTGATACATAATCAAATTTTCTCTACTCTATCCTCCAGACTAATACAACACTCTTCAACCTACAATTTTAGATACCTTGACTGTTCTGCACTTTCCTTACATGCCTCTCAAACAAACCTGTTATGCATAAATGACTGCTTCTGTGTGCTAGATAACAAAATCTGGGAATAAATACAAACCTCACAAAGACATTTTCCTTGTATACAATTTTATCCTCCATCTGAAAATGCACCTTCTGAAATGGTAACATGCCAGTGTAATATTTCCAACCATATAATCTAATTAGACTATGAATGCCTACTTATTAGTACCTGCAATGTTTCCTCTGCATTATTCCCCTATACATAAAATTCTTGTCATACTAAACTACTGCTAAGGTACTTTAAAGACTAGGTCTGTATTGTAAGCTATCTCAGCCCATCTATATAACCATCTATTAAAAGTTACATTAATTTGTATATAACTGTATTTAGCAATGCATGTTTTATAAACCTGGTCACTTTTCTCTATGACTATGTCAACTGCATATGTGTCTGTTTATTTCTTTTACTGTATATAATTCCTTTATATTCTCAACAAATGTATAATTATACATATTTTAAATTTTATAATATATCTGCCAAATTGTCAGACTTTAATGGTTTCCCTGACTGAAACATATTTGTGATCTGTGCACTAGCCCAGTTAAGAAATTTAAATAGATTAATAAAATAATTACTATACAAATACAGCAACCTTTTTACTGTAGCTGTTTGAACTAGACTACAATACTTTTCAAATTCCACTTTCTACAAGGAGACACTTATTTTTCTATTATTGTAAATGGCCTTGCTACTGAACTTCTTAATCCAATAACTGTCTAACATGCCTATAACCTGATTTTAATCAGGAAAGAGTTTAATGGCTTTGTCTTACAGCACAGCTTACAAAAACAATTCCTTGACATTTGTGTCTGGTTTAATATACACTCTATTGTTAACAGAGAAAATGAAACCATGACCTTTGACATTTCACAAAGACAATCTAATGTGACTTTTATTCAGCTTCAGTTTCCATATTAGACTTCATTCTCACATTTCACAGTCATGTTGAGTTTACTATGATAACAGACTCACTCAGGTAAATTATACTTACAAAGTTATTGGCCATTTCTCTCCTGATGCTTGAATATTAATCTGTAAAACCAGATCTGTGGTTGAAAGGAAAAAGAAAGGAAACAAAAAGAAATGTGTATGAAGTATAGATGTCTAGAAATAAATGAAGAGAATGGACACGGTTTGCCATATTTTTGTGTTAATAAAACTAATAAAAGAATATCTAATAAATAAATAACATACAGTTATAATATGCATCATATTTACATGGTTGTAGGAATCTGAGAAAGTAATTATCATTTTCCAAGAGAAAAATATTAAAGGAAGCTCGCCAGTAATTTGACTGGTAAGGGAAGTTATATTATCACCTCAAAATGTAGAACGTACAGGGTTGCTATATTGCTTGACAATTCTCAAAATTTAAAACTATGAATATCAAAGCAACTATACCATAGAAAGCTATATAGATTGCTTCAGTAAAGTTACTAGACACCTTGTCCAGCACCATCTGATCATGTTTAATCTTTTGACTTTACTGATTTATCGAAAACCCAGCAGATATTCACTGGGATTCAATAACAATTGTGTAGACTACATGGAAAGCCTACATGATTTAAGCATGTTAGTGCGACAAGCAAAAGTGCTCATTGAACATGCATGCTGATCATTATGCTTGGACATTTATAAGCACCTTTTTGTGGCTAGCAGATGTGTTGGTGGCCACGAAAAGGTGCAACGAAGCTTGAGAGCACAATGTAAACAAAATGCTTGCCTGTCTGCAAATCTGTTATATGGCCACGTTTGGACATCTTATACAAAGGAAATGCAAGTGGATGGAAGAATTAAGATGCAGAAGTTAAATGGGGAGAATGTATACAGAATACAATGGTACTAGTACAGAAATAAGCAAGAGGGGATGGTAAATAAAGAAAATGTACCCAGATAGTGCTTGTATCACAAAGAAACATTTTAAACATAAAGCATTCCATAGTGATGTAATAATAATTAATCCTGTTCACATTTCTTGACCCATGCGCATAAATAAAATGGACATGCTAACAAAGGATGTGAGAGGGCAGAAAGTGACAGGATAACAAAGGGGAGTAAATGTGAGATAAATTTAATAACATGCTGAGTTGAGATAACAGAGAATGTATGAGATAAACAAGAGTACTGTTATATTCTCCACTTCATCATTTATAAGCAAAAAGAAATGAACTATGCAGCTGTGGTGTCATGCACATCAGAAAGTTATGCATTTTTGCCATTCATTGACATTTGACAACCTTAGAAAGAGGGTATATTACCTTGAAACATGTATTAAACAAGCGTGTGTTGGATAATCATCTAAACCCTAGCAGTAATATAATAAAACTCAGAAAATATACAGGTGCCAAATGACAACACGTATCTGATAACATTTCATTAATTCAAGGTCTCTCTAACTGGAGCACACCTAATACATGACATTACTGGGCATGCTCAGCAGAAATTACAGTGAACACTGCCATAACAGCAAGTAAGCAACAGAAACACACAAGGAAGTGTCCTAACACAGGTCCAGTCACACTTTGTGATTATCTTACATTATACCATATAATAAGAAATGTTATGTAAGCCCTCATTTCCTATAAAGCTCTACAGTATGAAGAAAAGAATTACAGTAATACATAAATGTTTGGATGAAGACATGTAATACTGAGCATTATAATATTTAATGCCTGTGAGAAATCAATGGCATGCTCAACATTTGCATCTTACCAGATTAGAACACATGCCAGGACAGATACGAGAAAGTTGTATATCAACCTTTGACACCACAGAAATAAGTATACCACTTCTATCATGAATATCACTGTTGAAGGGCTTAAACACTTCCCTATCCTTGGAGGGTAATGCCTTAAAAACGTTGCTCTCTGACTGTGCCATAAATGCTTTCCTTTGCCTAATCCACACAAAAGTTCACCACTGTCAGATTCAAACCATCTACCTAACTATTTACACAAATGTAAGAAAACTGTATGACTAGCAAGCTCCAGTTTGATTTAAAAAAAAATGCGAGAATACACATTTGATAGAATTAAAACTTGACTGTTTGGAACATTAGTTACTGTGCCTCACAGGTTTTAGAACAAAAGCATGAGACTGGGCAGACCAATGTAGCAGCACTGTGCCTGCCCATGTAATTACATATTTATTTGATAACATCTCTGTATTGTCATTTATCTACCTTGCATTATAATGAATGACATGTACCTGTTTCACAGCATGGGGTGTCAATGACAATCACAGTTGTGAAACAATGGATTTTCAATCAAGCTTTCATGATAGTTCATACTGGGGTTGTACTCAAATAGCAAAAATCTTTGTGCTACTGTCAGGTTGTCTTGGTTCATGCTGGCAAAAGGTATAGCTAGGCATATTCTTTGCATTCTACTGAGTACACATTTCTAGGCAATACTTAGAGAAACTGTGGCCTTTTTAAGCCATTCTATGTCCACAACTAAGCCATTCTATGTCCACAACTGTATTAATTAATTAATTAATTAATTAATTAATTAATGCAAGCATTTGTTAAGTGCTGAGGGTAATATATCAAATTAACTGCCAGATGGGCTGGGGGGGCAGCAATAACAGCACAAGTCCAAAATTAAATTCTCTAGCTAGACCCCTACATGATGACACAATGTGCAGTGCCAATACAAACATTCACTTCCTAAATAGTACACTTCTAATTAACAGTGACAGATTATGTGTGAAAAGGTTACACAACATTGTAATGAAGCTGCAAGTATAACCGTTGGCATGCAGACATACATTAACAGACTGAATTAACTGAGTCAAAATCACTGTGAAATCCAAACACCTTGTTTTCAAAATTTCATTAACACATACAGAAGCTGTACAACCTATTCATATATTTTGGTGGATTTTTTAACTCTCTCCATGAAGCACACTGCTGGCATGCTCATTTATGCATCTGATGGCAAAGTATTAGCGCATGTGTAATCACATTTTGAGGTGCTGAATTTAGTGAATAAACAGTAATGTATGGTGCTCCATGCCATCTTTTGCACAAATGAGCAGCAGAAACATGCAACCATGTCTGAATCTGATAGAATACAGACTGGATATGTGTTCT
Source organism: Protopterus annectens (assembly GCF_019279795.1). Taxonomy (NCBI): domain Eukaryota; kingdom Metazoa; phylum Chordata; order Ceratodontiformes; family Protopteridae; genus Protopterus; species Protopterus annectens. Next base: position 372,294,370 of record NC_056741.1, on the reverse strand, counting down.
GGTCATGCTTCAAGTGTCGTGATTCACACATTTGTCATGACAGTTGCAGTTCTTCAGAACTTGTATGTGATATAGATACATTCTGAAACACATGAGGAACCCAGCATGTTATTACTGGTGGAAACATGGCTTATTGAAGCAGTTTTGAATCAAGGAGGTTTACTGATGACACAAAAAGTGTGGGAAGAGGTGGACATCTGGGGACAAGAATACACATACATACATACATGCAAACATACATGGATACATACTGTGATGACAGGAGGCACTACTAGCCATGTCAGGAGAAGTAGGACAGTAGATTTATAATCTATGCCAGTACAGCTAGCTGGAATTTTGTAAAGAATTATATGTCATGTGTGTGTCAAACTGATTTGCACAGATGCTTGTGTTTAAAATGTATTTGTAAAGTGGTTTGTGTTAAAATGTATCAACAGCGTTTCCTGCTGGACAGAAAAGAAATGTGTGTGAATTATTGTAACTGTTTAAATGTATACATTGTAACAGCATATTTTGGAAGAGAAGAGGTTAATCCACCTGACTTTGAAAAAATATTCTTGAAATTAAATTACTTTATGGGTTAAGCCATAAGCATGTTATCCCACATTTTTGAATGGAACCAGAGACATTGTAGTTCCTGTAGGAAGAATGGAATGGTTTTATATTTTTATGGCTTCCAGATGCTGCAACAGATCTTAGGAATGCTCCAGATATGTATGGCAGCACATAGGTACTAAACCCTTGCAACTTCTAGTGTTGGTAATAGTGTGGGAACCAGAAGTCAGATGACCAGATGCATGTGATATTCTATACAGAAATAATGTTTTAATATTAGAGGAGACTGAAGTTTTAGGGGCAGTCTTTTCTTGAAAATGTGACTAGAAAGACCCTTACCTACATCATCTTGCCTTGCTATAGTAAGTATTGTAAGTAGGGAACAATAACTCTTTTAGCCAATCAGGAACAGATAGTGAGATTAGCTAAATACTGTTTTTTTCTGTATCTGTGTGAAACTTTCCATCAGTGTTATTTTTAATATTTCCTGTCACTGAAACTCTGGTGTTTACTGTAAATGGATCTTTATTATTTTCGTGTTCTTTTATTATTTATTATTAAATATATTTAAACATTTCATTGTGTCTGGTTCTTTTCAGAAAATATTTACGTTTTGAGAGTATTTGCATATATTTATTTGGTGACAGCTCTGGGCACTCCTGAAGCTTAGCTGTTTGGTCAACATTACCATTTGTATTAATATCAACTTCATTCAGCATAATTAAATAACCTTTTAAGAGCCTTATAGCAACTGACTGGTGGCAGTGAATCTACCTTATAGTCTGGGCAAATATGGTAGAGTGGGTAATCTGTGCCAGCCTTTCTGAGGTGTGTGTGTGTGTGTGTGTGTGTGTGTGTGTGTGTGTGTGTGTGTGTGTGTGTGTGTGTGTGTGTGTGTTTGTATATGAAAATTAAATCTCAAAGAGTGTGTGTCAGCTACAGGGATCAGGGACACTAAGCACTGGTTTCATAAAGAGGATGCTGAACACAGCTGTGCCAGTGGAGAGCCTTATGAGGACCTGGGAGAGAGAAAGATAGAGAAATCCAGACCCCAGGCTGACTGTATTCCTTGTATGCTTTTAGATGAAAATGTGCTTGATGCAGAGAGGTCTGCATCTGGAAATACTGAGTGTATCCATTAGTATTCTAAGTGAACATCCCTCTCAAGTGTCAGTAGTGAGGATTCAGGCTCTGTGATTACTGGCCCAGCGTAGGGACATCACACATACTAACAGATTAACTTGTGGTTCATTTCTGTACATATTTGTGTTGTGTTACTCTTTGGTTTATCATCAAAATTTTCCAGGCAAGATCTGTACAACACAGAGTTCCCATTATGGAACAAGAACTTCGATGCAACAGTGGGAAAATGGTGTATTAAGAACATTTCAAGTTAACAGTCACACTCAGAGGAGACATACAAACATTCAAAAACACTTTGACATACACCTGATTTTGAACCTTGACAGTATTCCAAAACAAACCTGCAGTCCTCAGTATTATCTAACCACATGAAATAGGTCGAGCCACCAAATACAGATAAACTTCAGAATATAATAATGAAAGCATAAAGAGCTTATGCTAATTAAAAAAATCAACATAGCAGAGTTATTCAGGAAACTATAAAGCAATTGTGTACATTCCAAACTCTTTGGAATACAGCACTAGTCCACTTAGGAAAAAGAATGTGAGAGATTTCTGCTGTAGTTATTATGCTGTATGTGAAACTGACTTTAAATCAGAGTGCTGCTACCAGACCGTAGTCAAGAAGAAGAAGTAAAAGAAGGTTGTTCACACCCTGTTTGACTTATCATGGACTGCATGACAAGAAATTGCTGAGAGATACAAGGTGGTCAGGGAAACACTGTAGGAAATATGCAACCCTCTGACACCACAGGGGATATATTACATGTGTCACAGGTACCAGCATCAAGACTAATGTATCAGTTTCTAAATGCAATGCTATTACATGGAAGGGATCCCATCTGTTTCCCATTCACCCTACAGGAGAAAGCAAGAACCATGCAGGAATTCTATGCAGAGCACATCTCCCTAAAGTGTTGGGAGCCATAGACTGCACACACACAGAAATAAATGCTCTTCCTGGGGTTCAAGGTAAAAAGTGCATAAACAGAAGAAGCTTCCAGTCTTTAAACTGTAAGGTTGTCTGTAATGCCCAAGGGATCATCTACGATTCTGTGTAGGTAACCCAGGTATTTTCAATAACTCAGACTATACACCAGATTTGTGATATTACTCAAGGGCATCTTATGGGAGATACAGGTTATGCAATGAAGCACAAGCTCATGACACCCATGAGAAACCCAGCTAACCCCACTTTACAAGAGTACAACATGGTCAAAGCTCAAACTAGAAATATTATAGAACATGTGCTTTGATTGCTTAAATCAACATTCCAGTGTCTAGACACATCATGAGGCACACTGCAGCATGGCCTGAGAACCTCTGCTGAAATACTTACAGTCTGTGTCATGTTACACAATATATTTCTGGACACTGAAGAAGGCTTTGGTTTAACAGCCGAAACTGGTTTGTCTTGCTTTTATCTATCTAATAAAATATCATGTTGGTTCATCTCACCCTCAATGTGTTGGCTATAATTTTTTTGAACAATATATTTCTTAGGAAACAGCTTCAACTGAGATAGCATGGGTTAGGACCACAGACAGCGCTGGCAGCAGCAGCAGATGCAGATGAGGAGTCTAAGGGAGAACCACCAGCTGCAGATGGTGCTGGCAGACAGAGGCCTACAGACTATGCCCTGGTTCTGGCTAAGAGGCAAAGGATAGCACACCAATCACTACATAGGTCAAAGCCTAAGATGCCATGCACATTCAAATAAGAAAATTGATACCTGTCATACTCCACAACCTTTACTTGACCATGTAATGGCTGTGTTCTGATAGCATCAGATGGGGACAACCCCCAAGGATACAGGTTGTACCTGCAGTAATGAAAACATAAAAGATGAACCGGTAAAGAAAAACGTTTTAAAACGTTTTAGTTTCATAAGAGATACACATATTCCCTTAAGCAGAGCATTTGTCTGAGGTGTATAGTTGGGTCTATATCATATATTTGAAATTCCAAAATATCGAACACCATATGCTCAAACTTGGAATTTCAAAATATGATAACATCGAACTCTCAGAATAGCGAATCTTTTCCCAGGGAAAAAATTTGCTTTTCCAAGAAACATACACAACACAAGCACAACAAAATAAATAAACCACACACATACACTTAACATAACCCTACTTCTAACCCTACACTAAACCGTATATACATTCCTATCTATCCACTAACCTTAACCCACACCTTAACCCTAATGTCCATATCTATCGCACACACATCCTACGAAACTATGCACAAACAAACTAATTAATACACACACATACAGTTAACAAAATCCAACCCTACACTAAACCATACATACATTCCTAACTCTCTAAAAGCAGGCAGGGGGGGTTGTAGTCAATAAACCCTATATGTATCGGTCATACCCTGCTCATGTTGTGGTGTGATGTGCACACAATAATGTGCCAATTTTATTCAATAAATGGCTCTACAAAAAGTTTAGAGCTGCACAAACAAGATAAACATCATAGCATTCTAAGGAGTGCATAAGCAGCTGAATTATATGCTAATAAACCAAAGACGATGGATCTTTTCACCTAACTATAAAGGATTTGTGTACATTCTGTGCAGCCATCTGTCCTGTACATCAAACCTTTTGGAATCCAGCCACAGAAATTACACATGAAAGAAAGAATGTTAGGGACTGCTTCTGCAGCTCTTCTGCAGGTGTATGTCCAGCAGGCTAAGCCTATGCTACTGCTGCTGATAGCCCTCAGGCAAGGAGGACGGGGGGTACTTAGACACTGTTTAACTTTTCCTAGTCTGCATGAAGTGGAAAAAGTAGAGTGCTACAAGGTGGATAGAGACACACTGCAGGAACTCTGTAACCTGTGCTGTCCTTACCCGAGACCAAGAAGAACCCTTTCAGGTGGAGATCAAGATATGTGTAGCACTTAGAGTTTTAGCAACAGGAAACTTTCAGAGACCCACAGGAGATATTTTAGGGGTGTCACAGGCATCAGTATCCAGGAATGTACACCAGTTCAGCATGCCAGTGATTATGTATATTTCCCCTGTACCCCAGAAGGCAGAACAAGAACTATCCTGGAGTTCTACTCCTGTAGCACACTTCCATAGACTCCCCACAGTGGGATCAAATCACAACCCAGGGGAACAGGAAAGGGTCTATATTAAGAGAAAGGTGTTTCACTCCCTTAACTGCCAGGTGATGTGTAATGTTAGAGGAATTATCCTGAATGTGTACACTGACAACTCCAGCAGGTACCATGACTCCCATATCTGGCACTCTTCACAGCTCTACCAGATTTTTTACAGGGTTGATCTCCCACAAGGTCATTTACTGGGGGATACAGGGGATGCACTGGAACCATGGCTGATGATGCCCATCAGAAATGCACACACACCCATGGAGGAGCACTACAGTGAGTCACATGCTCCAACAAGAAACATCATAGAGCATCTGTATGGGCTGCTGAAGTTACAGTTTCAGTGACTAGATACATTGAGTGGGCTCTGCAGTATGATCCCCATATTTGAGCCAGTACTACTGCAGTCTATGCTATCCTACGCAACATCATCCTGCAGAAACAGCTGCAACAGAAACACTGCAGGGCAGGAGCACACCTTCCACCACCACATGCAGGGAAGGCCCCCAGCTACTGTGGGTGTAGGTAAAAATAGGTGTGCACAATATGCCCTCATAGTGGCCAAGAAGCAATGGATAGTGTACATGTTGACCACCCAAGGGGTACACTTTTCATCCTATCCACATACATAGAGTAAAATTGATGCCAGGCAATGGTTACAACCTTTATTTCCCCATGTAATTGCTGTGTCCTGCTAGCATCAGACAGAGTCCATCCCGAATGACAGCAGTTGTAACTGCAGGGCACTCAATGTAAGTGTAACAAGTGTACTAGAGAAATACATAATTGGTACTTTTAAATGTAGCAAAGCAGAATGTGTGTGAGTTGTCCTGCAATGCCGTGAATGTCTGATGTGATTGACATCTGCAATATATGTAATTTATGAAATATTCTGGCCCATGCAACTGAAATACCCATTATAGGAAAAACAGTCCAACAAGTGGACTTATCCCTACAATTTCACAAGTGAAGCAATACTCATGACTGAAAACAGCCTATAGGGTGATGGAAGTAAAGATAATTTCATTATCTCTGCATACTGTCATGACTCTGATGATGGATAATACCAACATGTTACCTTGACTCAGTACGTTATCAGTGCTCCTGTAGTGTGCAAGGTTTCAAAATCTGTGGTAGGATTCCCTTTGTGTCATATTCAGTTGATGATCAGACATATAAATGTACATTTGCATGTTGTTAACGTTTATAACCCAGCAGCAGGAGATGTTTTTAAGGACTGTTTTAATAGGTCTCTTTCCAGTGTATCTTTTGCCTAGCCATCTGTCTACCCCTTCTCCTACATAAGTGTGATATGTCTGCTTATCAAGTAAACTGTGAGGTGGGTCACAATTGAGACAACTGTCAAAAATCATTTCCTACATGGCATCATTTTATTTCAGATGTCCCACATCTTCTTCATACAGATGTGTATGGATGTGTTAATTATTGTTACTCTATATCTCCTCTGTCCTTATCTCTTGCTATTCATGCTACAGAGCAGGACATTTTCTGATTGAGAAGACACGTCATAGCAATACACATTAGGATGTTCATGAATGTGCCTGGACAGTACCTCCTACATCCTGCACAGCCCTGTGTCTGTCATTGGCTCTTATGTCTCATCAAACACATTGTATCATCTTTAGTAGGATAATGGATAAAGTGTTCATCTGTAATTATGTGGAACCTGTCCTTACTGTGAAGAAGCATATGCACACACTTTTCAGCATATCTGGCTCTACACAAATGGCATATCTGCTGAGTCATACTAATCATTTCAAAAGATCCACCACCTCTTGTCATTTGGAGCAAGCTGTACACAGAATTAAATAGTGATTTGCAGTGAGGCCTAAAAAACAGCTAGTAGTTGTAGAAGTATATTGAAGTAGGCATACCTGATACAATTTGGGGAATTCTCATACTTTGGAGTAATCATTGCGAGTCACATTTGCAGTCCTGTTCACATTTACTTAGCTAAAGACATCCTGACACCATTTCTGAAAAAATAGAATCATCTGGATTTATATTCTGGCTCATCTGTGCAATGACCAGAAGCTGACTGCTCCCTTTGCCACACTCAGTACTGTCCAGACAGTCATGCATCATTGCTGAGGTTGCTTGCATGAGGGAAGGAATATTACCTGAACCTTTTCACTGTTTTCCTTAAGTAGAGAATCACATTATCTCAGTGCTTAACATCATGAAAACTGGGAGGCAAGGGCAACAGTTATTTAGGTAATAAAACTTTGACCCCAACATTTCAAAGATAGACTGCAGCATTCACATCCTACTAGCTGTCAGCAATTACTCCCATAACATATTTTGCAAGTCTGACACATGAAACATTAAGAGCATACAGATGTATTCTGCAGTTAATGCCAGGTCAGTTACTGTATGCCCCTATTTATGCACAATTTGGCAATAAGCACCAGTGGACACTGGTACTTCACAAGTCCAATTTGAATTCCTGAAATTCGAATCATGCTGTATTAATACTTTGCCATTAACTGTGTAAATCCACTTCTCAGTGATCTGCTTTGTGAAGAGGTGTATAGCACGAGTAACTCTGGTTACTGAGCTGTAATCCTCTAATGCATAGAAATGCATTTATAAACACAAGGGAAGGGTAGTGACATGTGTGCTTGACAGACCACATACTTCTTGATACTAATGTGTGCTCTGCTGCAATGCACTTGCAAGTGAAATATCAGCAGTCGTGCCATTGTCAGACTACAAATTTACATAGCCTGACTTCATTTTTACATTAGGTATGGGTTTATAATGGCAGTGGGCATTGATCATATCCCATTCATATTGTCAGTAACTTGTATTAATGTGGACATACTTTTATCCGAATATGCTGACATTTAATTCCATCGTTGCACTAGTGGTGTTTCTCAGGTGTGTGTGTGGGTCTCATGTATACAACATCCTGAAAAACAGGTACATGCCTGTCTCACTTATGTAATATGAATTCATGACAGCTTATGTGACCTAGGTTGCCAGGATGTTTATATTAAGTACTTCTGCAAATTATGCTCACACAGTTATATCACAAACCCTGTCTTTACACTCAAGTCTCATAACAGCATATGTTACCTGCAACACTATGCAGATGTCATCATCTATAAAATGCACTCTGACACTAATAAAGTCAGACTTCTGTGGTTGTGTTAGCATTAAGTACTGTGTTCTCTAGCTTGTGTAACCACATAGGTAGGGGTTCTAATTTTACAGCACTCAATTTATGTGCATATGAGTGTGTGTGTGTGTGTGTGTGTGTGTGTGTGTGTGTGTGTGTGTGTGTGTGTGTGTGTGTGTGTGTGTGTATGTGTGTGTCGGTGTGTGTCTGTGTGTAAGTAGTCAGATGAGCATGAGTCCAGGTCTTGCTGCCCTCATTCAAATAGCATTCAGGAGATACTTATACACTGCTACATGACTCCATACCAATTTTAAACAGCCCTCCCAATATCCTCATCTCAGCATACACGGATAATGTCGTCTTCTATAAAGTGCACTCTGACACTGTTTTGGTCAGACTTCTGCTGTGGCACTGGTCTCACAGCAGTCAACTTGTGGGTGTGTGCGTAGTCAGATGAACATGAGTCCAGCTCCTGCTACCCTCCCTCAAGTAGCACTTAGGAGATACTTTTAGACTGCTACATGACTCCATTGCAGTTTCAGACAGCCCTCCCAACATCCTCATCTCAGCACATGCTGATGAATGTCATCTTCTATAAAGTGCACTCTGAAAGTGTTTAAGTCAGACTTCTGTAGTGGTGTTAGCATTAAGTACGGTATTCTCTAGCTTATGTAGTTAGATAGGTAAGGATTTTAATCTCACAGCAGTTGACTTGTGTGTGAATTTAGACTCACATCAGCATAAGCCTACCTACTGCTATTTTCCTCAAATATCAGTCTGTAGACAATTGTACACTTGGATGTAGTCCACAGCTATGTCAGACACTCCTCACAACGTCTGCGTCTAAGCATACACTAATGAAGTCATCATCTATAAAGTACACTCCTACAGAGTATAAGTTAGATGTCTGTGGGGTACTAGTCTTATATTTTATGAAAGCCAGCTAGTATACCTAGACAAGTATGGTTTTGAATCTGATCTCAGACAATTGGTGTGTGAGAGTGTTGCTGGTATTTTACAGTCATTGTTTGATGTTTTTAATCTCTTGTCTTTTGACTCCCACTCAGGAGAACCTTTTACATATCCCCCTGAATCCAACATCCCCTTTTACTCTCTGTCCATATAACATCCTTTCTGTGGAACACTGAGGATGTTATCATCTCAAAGATGCATACACCCATTGTGAAGCAGAGCACCTCCATTCACATCTACAAGTTATCCACAGACCACTGGATATGTGATTGCTAATTCATTAATGGAGGGGTACCGATGTCCTATATGGACATAGGCAGACTGTAATAAAATCAAACATATACGCACATACTGCTGCTATCTTCCCTCACCTAGAGACAATGATTTGGGTTAAATGACAAAATTATGGCTAGGCGAGTATGTGCTCTTGGCCATTAGCCTAGTAATGTCTTATGACCCCATGAACATTGCACATCTCATGTTGTTGTCACCTACATATGCTGTCTTAAGTTATGGATGTACTATAGTCCTACAACAGTGTATTCCAGTCTGGGATTTGAGGTACTGTATAGATACCTGATGCTGCCATTTGGTTACATGTCCCTTCCATAACAGCTATAGTAATACAGGGATATGGGATGATGCTATTTATATTATTGCCATACTAAAGCATGTGTTCTGATAATGGAGTATATCCACATTCTACACCGTTCTCAGTCAACCATCACAGTGACAGCTGGAGTATGGCACAGGTGTGCAAGTGTATACCTAGCATCTGGAAATAATATCGGACATACAGCAATATTACATCATAATGATTACATAAGCACATATCCTGGGTTCATCAAAATGTTGTAATGCTGTTATATACACAAACATAATGAAATTTTGAGATTCACTTGCAACCTTGGTGAAGTCATTGTATGTTCTATTGTGTTGCTATTCACACAGATTATACAGGTGTTCCCCAGAATCATTGTGTGACTGTCAGTATTTGTGTCATTAATTGTTCTCCATAACCCACATCTATCTCAGTTGTAATGCGTCCATATATGGTGTCAAGGCCCTCATCCATGCATTTCCACTGATAAACATATCGGCATATTATGTACAAGTGATGTAATGCCATGAACTTGGTAGAGTTGTACAGCTGTGTTAACAGTTCTACTGTGTTGCAGGTGAGTCAGACCAAAGGTTTTATTTGGAGATGATGTAGAGCCTAAAGTATAATTGTAGCATAGGTACAGCTATAGTATAACTATACTGTGTCACGGATGTACCCCTACATCACATTGGTGTTACCACTTGATAGTTTGCATGAACACATATGTCAGGATTTCATGGCAGTATAACATTTTCACTGGCAATGCCAGGGCAACAGTGATCATGTGGCATATCTGTTGGGCTATGACATGTACTTATAGTGTGCACTCCATGTATTGTTTGGTATGTATTCTATATTACAGTGGCAACATCCTCAATCATTGACACTTGACTTTACACTACTGTAATTTCTGTGCAGCAATAATGCACACACCTCAAACTATAAATCCAGGTGAAATTACTTATGAAGAAGGTATGAACAAGACGAAATTCAAACAGGAGACTGTGATCAACATATAAACTTTTAATAACACAAGTAGAAACTTTCACATTCAGCTTTATCAGGGATAATCAGCTATAGTACAATCACATTTAAATATACTATAAAATCACATGATCTACATTCAATTAAAATCATATGACAACTCTAATACTAAGTTAAAATCACATGCTCTATCTTATTCATAATTAAAACTATAGTTAGTACATATCATTATAAATCAATGCACCTTATTATATAACTCTTTTAAAACAAGTTTAATCAAGACAGTTATGTTTAGACCGGGAATTATATTTGCTCTAAAACATAAAATCCATTTGAGCCCTATATTCTCGATCATGTTAACTAAGTTGCCACCTCTAAAATGTTCATCTATAACCTGCAGAATCAAAAATTTAAAACAATGTGAAATGTCAGCTTCATTAATATGTTTGTAAAGTACATTAGTACAGACCTTCTGATTTATTTTAGATAAATGACTGCTAATCCTTTTCTTTAGCTTATGGTTTCCCTTGACTACATAATAGGCTTCACATGCTGTACACTTGGGTGAATAAACTAAGTTTTTAGTGTCACAAGTTGAATAAACTAAGTTTTTAGTGTCACACTAAAGAATAAACTAAGTTTTTAGTGTCTTGTGGGAGGAGAGGCTAGATTCTGCCCTTCTGAGCTGGGAATTTCTGGTTAAAGGCTTATTGCGCATGCTTACTTGAACTGTTTCTTTCTGAAATCGGTACGCCTTGTTTGCTATAGCATAGACTAGATTCAGGCTGGCTGGATCTAGCTTTGTTTGTATAACGTGTGCACTGATCCAGGCCGTCTTTTCTGGAGAAGGTTTCTCTGTACCCTAATGGCAGGACTGTGCAGTTAGAACTTGTCTGATTGAAGACTGTTGGAACAGGGCTCAGTTTTAAGCTTTTTAACTGGTTAATTGGGTAAAGTGTTGTTTTGATTGTATCTGCTCTATTTTTCTGGAAAAAAATATATATATACTTGTTTCTCGCCTTTCTGAACTAGTTTAGTCCAGTTTTCATGTTATTGCTGAATCCAGGGCTGTGTTACAAGTTTCTGTGTTGCCATACCTTACTTGGATAGAAGGAAGTTTCTCTGTTCACCTGTGAGAGAGAGGAGCTTTGAGCAAGCTATCTGTCTCTGGAGGAGTGGTTTCAGCCCAGAAGTTAGTAGTTTATTGCCCTTTTTGGGCTAATTTTGATTGTATCTGCTCTATTTTCTGAAAAAAAAAATGATATACTTGTTTCCCGCCTTTCTGAACTAGTATAGTCCAGTTTTCATGTTATTGCTGAATCCAAGGCTGTGTTACAAGTTACTGTGTTGCCATTACCTTACTGGGATAGAAGGAAGTTTCTCTGTTCACCTGTGAGAGAGGGGAGCTTTGAGCAACCTATCTGTCCCTGGAGGAGTGGTTTCAGCCCAGAAGTTAGTAGTTTATTGCCCTTTTTGGGCTAATTTCTATCTCTTTCACTTCCTTGCTATAAAAATCTCATTTGCACAGATTTTACGCTTTTATTTCACTCAGCAAGTGCCTTCCAGGTGTTCTGCAGAGTCTACAGCAGCAGAGAGACAAAAGAGTGACTTTGGAGTGATTAAGTATCACTTTTCTACTTTTCTTGCTACCTTAACTAATTCCGCCTAAAACGCCAGTTTTTTTAGCAAATCTGTGATTTAAAAAGTTTGTTATTGTCTACAACTCCGCACAGCTCCTTGTGGTGCCCTGCAGAGTGATACAGGCAACAGAGAGACTTTTCCAGATTTAAGTATTTTTTTCTCAGTTTTTTTGCTTCGACTGCCTTTTCCCACCTAAAAAGTGGATTTCTAACTGATCTGTGCTTTAAAAAGTTTAAATTGTATTTGCCTTCTGCTTTTTACAGTTTTTGCACTTGTTTTATATCAGTTTAAGTTGTTTTTGTATTGTATAACTGTTGTAGGCAACACACTAAAGTGTGCTAGCCTGTTTATAGCATTTACAGTGTTTTCTGTGTGTTTTTCTGCTGTTTCCTGAAAAAAAAAAAAAAAAACCAAAAAAATTCTCTTTTCCCATCTTTGCTGAACTAGATTAGTCCAGATTTCAGGTTTTGCTGAATTCCGGACTGTGGTATAGTTTCCTGTGTTGCTCATATCCTTACTTGGATAGGAGGAAGCTTCTCTGTTCACCAGTGAGAGTGGGGACCTTTGAGCAGCCTATCTGTCCCTGGAGAAGTGGTCTCAGCCCTGAAACTAGTAGCTTATTGGCCGTTTTGGGTCAATTCCTATCTCTTTCAGTTTCCCTGCTTTAAAACCTGCATTTGCACAGTTTTACACCAGTATACAACTCCGCACAGCTCCTTGTGGTGTCCTGCAGAGTGATACAGGCAACAGAGAGACCCAAGAGAGACTTTTCCAGATTTAAGTATTTTTTCTCTGTTTTTTTTGCTCCGACTGCCTTTTCCCGCCTAAAAAGCAAATTTCTAACTGATCTGTGCTTTAAAAAGTTTAAATTGCATTTGCCTTCTGCTTTTTACAGTTTTTGCACTTGTTTTATATCAATTTAAGTCGTTTTTGCATTGTATAACTGTTGTAGGCTACACACTAAAGTGTGCTAGCCTGTTTATAGCATTTATAGTGTTTTCTGTGTGTTTTTCTGCTGTTTCCAAAAAAAAAAAAAAAATTATCTTTTCCCGCCTTTGCTGAAATAGATTAGTCCAGATTTCAGGTTTTGCTGAATTCCGGACTGTGGTATAGTTTCCTGCGTTGCCCATATCCTGACTTGGATAGGAGGACGCTTCTCTGTTCACCAGTGAGAGTGGGGAGCTTTGAGCAGCCTATCTGTCCCTGGAGGAGTGGTCTCAGCTCTGAAACTAGTAGCTTATTGGCCGTTTTGGATCAATTCCTATCTCTTTCAGTTTCCCTGCTTTAAAACCCGCATTTGCGTGGTTTTGCACGATTTTGCGCCTAGTGCAGCATCGGCCAGCGCCGCTTAAACGGGTTTAAGCTATTCCCGACTCCACAAAGTCTGCTCTTCACTTTTTCCCTTAGAACTGCTCTAAATCTCAAAGTAAACGCTCTATTTTCATTCTAAAGCCCTGCAGTTGCTCGTATAAGACATCATATCAGTAAGCACTAATAAACTAAAGTACTACACCCTCTTATACTCCCTTTAAGTACTTGGCTCCTTATTGGTCCTTTTTGATCAGTCAAAAAGTAGTTCCTTATACTATTCTGGCATGTCCAAAGGTCAGTTTCGGGTTTACTCTCGAGTCCAGCTGATGAATCTGGGAATTTTGAGGCAATGTTACAACTGCCTTATGTACACAGAACACCCTCTCCTCCTCCCAACAAGCTCAAATATATGTGAGAGATGCAACTATATAGCCAAACTAGAGGCTGAGCTCCCTCAACCCAGTACTGGCGCAGTCAGTCAGGAGGAGAAGGTAACCACACACACCGCAAATCCAGTCTCACATAGACCTATCGTAACAGCAAACCAAACACATAAACACACAAAAACATACTCAGAGGCTCTAAATAAAAAATCTGCCCAAGCAGCAGAGACCTCCAAAGCAGACTTCCAAGAAACCGCTACCCCACAACAATACCCACGTATCACATAGTTCACAAAGTCAGTGTGCCACACAGTCACAGCCCTTAAGGCCTAATACACTTGTAATAGGTGACTCTATTGTCAGACACACTGACGTCCCACTCACCAGGCTGAACAAGGAGAAGGTCACTGTAAGCTGCCTGTCAGGTGCCAGGATCCGCCACATAACACAAGCACTCAGGTCACTCCAAAGCAAGTACAAATATGACTCTGTCATTGTCCATGCTGGTATGAATGACCTATGACGTACCTCCCTGGACTACATGAAAAGAGACATAGAGGAGCTCTTTGATCATGTAGCCCAGGCCGGTATGACCCTGACCTTGAGTAGCATCTTACCCTCACCAAGAATGATGCCATAGTATAAAGACAAAATGATCAATTTTAACAATTGGCTAAAGTACTGGTGTCATTCAAAGGGGATCCAGTGTCTTGTCAGCCTGGGATGACATGCTCGACAAGCCACATTGCTTCACTAGGGATGGCTTGCACCTGTCACCCCTGGGCTTTTGAATACTGGCTAAGGCTCTTGCCACCCCCATAGTGCCTTTTTTAGGCAAGGCTCAAAAGACAAACCAACCTCCATAGACAACACATGGAAAAAGAAACTAAGAGTAATGCTGCTCAACACCAGAAGTCTAAACCTCAAGATGCACCCACTTGAGGCTCTCCTCAGTATGGAGAATATCGATATCTATGCAGTAACAGAAGCCTGGTTCAAGGCTCTCGAGAGCACCCCAGCACTACCAGGTTATACCTCATACCATGCTTTTCGGCCCCTAAACTCAGACCGAACCACAAAAGGAGGGGGAGTATCCATATTCATCAAAGATACGCACACCTCCAGGTTAGTCCCACTGCACGAAGCATCGGAGACCATCCATGTGCAACTAACAGTGGGAAAAACTGCCTTTCAGTTTGTAGCCTGCTACAGACCACCCTCCCAAGCTCAGGAACCCCACTTGGCTTTCCTGAGAACACTGGAGAATATGAAGTTCTCTCCAAACACCATCATATTGGGTGACTTCAACTACCCAAAGATAGACTGGGAGCACTACTCAAGCCCCAACACCCTTGCCCAACAGTTCCTAGAATTTATAAACTCAAATGGTATGGAACAACTGGTCACCACTCCCACAAGAGGGGAAAACATATTGGACCTGATAATCACCAACATAGGGACTCTATGTTCCATACCAGAGGTATACCCCTCATTGTTAAGATCTGACCATAAATTAATCTCACTGGACATCCATATCCCATCCCCACCCCCAGCCAAGGAAACCACGGTGAAGAACTTCTCAAAAGCAAACTTCACACTTCTCAAAACCAAAGTGGAATCCTTCAGAGCCCCCGGGCCAGTGGAAAATACGGCCCAAACTGCAAAATCCTTTACAAACTCATTCTATGGACACCTACAGGAATGCATGGATCATGCTATCCCAAATAAAACCAAGACTCACTCCCCCAAAGGCAGGAGACCTGTCTGGTTGACCCCAGCCATAAATAAGCTATACAACAGAAGGAGGAAGCTACTACATGATAGAGCAAAATCCCAAAAAGGGAAGGCATCTCTGATCAGTACTAGCAAGAAACTATGATCCCTCATAAAATCATCTAAGGCCAGCTTTGAAAGAAAAATTGCACAAGAAGCTAAAGATAATCACAAGGCCTTCTTTAGTTATGTCAGAAACCTGGGTGGAAACTCCCAGATATGTTCTGAGTTAGTGCAAAATAAAAAAAATACATTGAACCCACAGACATTGCCAACATCCTGGCAGACAGGTTCAGTGCAACCCCCCACCCCCAAAAGAGCAAATGTCTATCCCAACGGAGTGTAGCCTCCCTAACATCACAGATGCACAGGAGAGAGCTGCCCTCTCCAAAGCAAAAAACACAGCATCAATGGGACCGGACGCTGTCCTGGGCTGCGTCTTACACGAACTCCAAGAAGAACTGAACCCTCACATAAAGTCACTGTTCAATCTCAGTCTTACTACAAGATATGTACCCAAGGAATGGCATACAGCAACAGTGGACCCACTCCACAAAGGTAGTGCCACAACGGACCCCAGAAACTATCGTCTTATAAGCCTGACTAGCCTGGTCTGCAAAGCTATGAAGCGTATCATCATGGAACTCATAAACAAAGACATTGGGAACCTCCAAACACTGGATCCTACCCAATTCGGCTTTGTTAAGGGTAGATCTTGCCTCTTGAACCTGGTCGATTTCTTTGAAACAGTCACCAAGGCCATAGATGAAGGGATGGTAGTCCACACAGCCTACCTGGACCTTGCAAAAGCCTTCGACACAATACCCCACTCAGGCATCATAAATAAGCTCACCAGCTTAAGTATCAACCCCTATGTCACAAGATGGGTTGCAAACTGGCTCAGGGATAGAACCCACATGGTCAGAATTGCAGGTGCCATGTCAGACTCTAAACCAGTTACAAGTGGCATCCCACAAGGCTCAGTCCTGGGACCTCTCTTGTTCAGTATATATTTCACTGAGGTACAGGCTAACATGGGAGGACTATGGCTGACCAATTTCGCAGATGACTGCAAACTGGGTGCCATAATTGACTTGCCGACTGACACAAGCATCCTCCAAAAGGGTCTCACAGAGATGGATAACTGGTGCCAGAGCCATGGCCTAAAGCTAAATGCCAAAAAGTGCATAGTCATCCCCTTTGGGAAAAACAAAGTGCCCACAAATTACCACATAGGTGGTAATCCATTAAGTGCGGAAGAAGTAATTAGGGATTTGGGGATACAAGTAGATAGCAATCTCTCCTTTGACAATCACATTGCCAAAGTGGTTAGAAAGACCTTCTATATAGCCCACCTTATCACAAAAGGGTTCGCATCTAGATCAAGAGAGGTCATTGTGCCCCTCTACTCATCAGGCCCATAATTGAATACAATGACCCATTTGGGATGTACCTTACCTGACACCTGCAGCAACTGGAAAGACCCCAAAAGTACCTCACCAAGAGGATCAAGGGACTCAAACAGATGCTCTACGCAGTTAGGCTAAAGAAACTCCAGCTCTACTCAGTTGCTTACTGCCTGCTCAGAGGCGATCTGTGCCTGACGTATAAAGCCATGTCTAAACCAGAATTAATGGACATGCTTCACCTCAGGAAATCCAAATCCCTTAGAGCCACATGTTCCAGGGACTTAAACCTCAGCACAGAAATAAATAGGACATGCTGGAGGGACAGATTCATATCCCAGAGGCTCCCCTCACTCTGGAACAAAATCCCAATCCATGTTAGGCAGAGCCCCTCAATGACCCTCTTCAAGAGAAATCTTGACGAGTGGATGGGAGATCATAAGTTTACCCCTGAGATCTCTTCTGTGTCCCTACTAGACAGAGGCACAGTAAACTAACCTTATAAGGGCTATCTTCTGTGACCTACTATACAGAGGCACAGTCTACTAATCTAAAAGGGTGGCGAAAGCCAAACACACTCTGGCTAGGCTTATAAATGCACTAGGGCAGATAGCCTAGTATCAACCTATGAACCTATGAACAAGACTCATACACATACAAATTAAAGGTACTCCCAAGTACAGGAAGTTGTTTAAATTTATCAGTATAAATATGCAAACAGAATATACATTTATTACATTTACGAGTGGCCATTTTATTAGCTTTTAGTATATTAAATAATTTTGGTTGTTCTTTGTAGCATAGTTTGTCTTTTAGGTTGTGACATCTCTTATATCCAAAAGAAGGACTACTATACAATGTATTCTTAAGTTCTGGTATCTGAGACACTGTTGGCCAATGTTTTCTAATGATGTTTCTAACAGTGTTTGTGTTCCTATTACATGTAAGCATGCATGTCTTGCCTCAGTACCCCTGCTACTAATTACTGACTGCTTTATTTCTGCTAATTTTAGCCACTTTGTGCTAAATCCACAGCTAAATTATCCATCTGTGTCTGCATCTCTCTATCAAGGGTATTTAATCTAGCAGTCCATATCATTTGATTTCAAAATACATTGGGAAATGTAAACAAGAGGTTTATGCAAGTATGTATTGTGTCTAACAACCTTCTTGTGTAAATTAGCATTTAATTCCCCATGATCATTCTTAGTAAGAGTAATATCTAAGAAATCAATGCATGTTTCTTGAATTTTTTTTAATTTAAAACATCTGTGGTTCCATGAATGTAAGTTAAAAAATTCATCAAACGTTATTGGATCACCCCTCCATTTTCAAAACAAATCATCAAAGAACCTTTTATAAAAGACAGTTCTTTTAAAATATAGGTTTATATTTTCTGATAAAATATATTGTCTTTTCCAGAGAAGCATCATTATATTAGTGTATGTGTTAACAATGGGTGTCCCCATTGTTAGTTTCTTATTTTGCTTGAATATGCATTCTTGGAATAGTAAAATATTATTAGTTAACACTATCGCCAATAAAGCACATAGCATATTAATTTGTTCACCATACAATTGTATATCAATTTGCAGGTAATTCCTAACACATTCAATACTTTGTTCATTAGGTATTGACGTGAAGAGAGAGTCAACATTTAATGTTACAAAGTAACAGTCTGTACATTCATAATTTAAGGACCATTCATGCAACTGATTTAAAAAGTCTATTGTGTCATTTACTATGGTGAATCAAATACACACTGGTTTAAATGAAGGTCCAAATATTTGGAAATTGACTCTGCTCCCCAACCTCGGGCTGATACAGTCATCCTTATTGATGGATGTGTCACAGATTTATGCAACTTCAGTAATCCATACGTAAATGAAAAAGGATGGTGCAGGAGTTTACAAATATTGCAGCAGTTGCATATCAATTTGACCTTGATAGTGCACATTTAATAAATACATTTTTATCTTCTTAACAATATCTTTTGGAGGATAGAGAGCCATGCATCTTAATTTCCTGGGTTCCATTTGTAAGCCACTTAGCTATCCAACAAGTTACACTGGGATTTATATTTAGCTCCCAGTTTATTTTCTCTAAGTCTTTTGGATTTCTAATACCATGAGGAAATGGAGCTAATTCCTAAGTCAAAGTATGATTAAAGTTCATGAAATTCATATTGTTTCAATCTTTTATGTTAGCCAAAAGGGCTCTTTGCAGCATCCGCAATTTGGTCAGAATAGACTCCTTCTTACACTGAGCTCAAAGTATTTAAATAAGATACCTGAGTGTGGAACAGCGCTGAATGCCTTTGCAACATCTAAATACTCAGTGTGTATGGATTTGCTCCACTTTTATTATCCACTTAGGTCAGAATTAAGTGCTTTTCAGGTTGCTAAGACAGTGAAAGATTTTTATAGTTTGCAATGGACTGTGTTTTTGCCTACTACAATCCAGCATTGTGCCTTTTTAGGGAGAGTTAACTAAAATATTATACTTTAAATGCATTTAACATTTTGTTAGCTCTGTCATGAAAACACCAGCCATCTCTGCTTTATGTTAACATTCACATTTCTTGCACAAACAAAAACAACATGTTTCGTTTCAACAAAATAGCAAATACTTCACTTTTAGCCTTTAACAAAACATGCTTTTAGACAACTTCACAGTATTTTCCATATGATTTTCTCTCTTTCTCTCTCTCTCCTTCTCTGGATCTCTCCCTCCTTCTTTTCTAGAGAAGTATATTGTGCACATAAATCATTATTTCCAAGTTAATAGAATATTATCATATGTAATAATATTATATAATACTATTATATAATGTTATATTATGAGCTCTTTGATATACACAGTCTCCTTCTGTGTTATTTCTCAAGTAGTTCCATTTCTACACCTTAAGGGTGCAAACATATTCTTTCAGAAACCTCGTAGGTGAGACTTCACTCACTACAATCCTTCTCATGGTCTGTTTCTCTTCCACTAAGGTCTGTAAAATGAACTTCCTGAATTTTGTTTAGCCTCAGGGCTGACTTGTTGTTTCTTATTCCACAGGTTTCAGTTCACACAATCAATCAGTATTGCTCTCTCTATCTATATCTTTTTCAAAAGCTGTATGCCTTATGATTCCCTGCTTTTTATTGTTTTCCTTCATTTTTCTTTCTTTTTTTCTTTCTTTCTTTCATTCTTTCTTTCATCTTTTTTTCTTAGTTTTTGAGTTTTCTCAAGCAGCTCATTTAAAGTAACCTGAGTGAGCCAAGAAAAGCATGCTTCCTCCATTAGGGCCTTTTGGAAGACAGTATATAAAAATAAAGTGTCGTTCATTTTTAAGTCTGACATCATAATAATGCAGGTTTCAGCATTTTATTGAAGTCTGTTTTTTTTCTCTTGTGTAATTTCTCCTTTGCAGCTCAAGTGAGTGGCAATGGAATTTATACTTTCCCCCAGTATTGTGTGATCTTGGAGTTGGCATATTTAAAGTTTTAGGGGAGTGGGATAAAGGCAGGACTAACCTCCTAGGAACAATGTTCTTTTGACTACTTTGGTTAGGATTTACTCTTCCTGATGGATACATAGAACCCTTTAGTTTTGGTTTCCATAGATATGTGTAGATGCTGCAAGACAGAGAGATATAAACACATAGTAATTGTATATATTGTAACACGGTGAGTGTAGTAATGTATTTTATGTCTTTATAAACAGATCAAAATAACTGTTACTTGGGAACATGTCTGTAGAAACTTATTTAAGGAAACTAAATGTACTTGCTGTCTAACAAAGCATTAATTGCAAATTTCTGTAGTATATATGGAGGTAGCATACAGCAGGATGACAGGACATTACTTCCTCAATGGAGGATCAGAACAGGAATAAGGAGAAACCTTCCTGAATTCCCTGATTGCTTAAACTGTGACAGTGTTCTTGAGGCCTGATGCAAAATTTTACCTAGAAGAAATACTTGATGCACAAAGATGAAATCCATGCTTGGAAGGGTACTATAGCCTTTGTCTTTGAATTTAGAGGTACATAGTGTGAACACTTGTCCTACACAGCTGGAATCTAGGAAGGGTGAGGTGTGCAGCCTTGCCTTGGACTTTGATTTTAAGTGTAATGCAGAGCAGATAGAACTAGACAGATTGCCCATGGGTGTTGGAGATAGCTTTGAATTTACTGTTTTCATTCATTTTAAAATCCAGGTTTCTCTTATGCATGTAACAAATATTACTTTTTTAAATTGCTGCCTTCTGTGCTTCCTTGAACCTAAACTGCTGGATAGTACAGGCAGTTGGCCAGAGAGTTTGACATTTTGAGCTAATTTATTATTTTTATTTATTTATTTGTCTTTTTGTTGACCGGGTTAGTCCAACTGGGTCAAAGGCCCATTTTCAGTGGAGACCCGAGGAGAAAAGCTCCACACAAAAAATACAATAAGAAGAATATATAAGAAATATTTACGTAATATCAAAGCAGTGAAAATACAAATGAACAGATAATAAATGAATATGTTAGGCAGAGATCACCTCTGAGTAGGCAATATGCGACGGAGTAGAGCTGGAGGTTTTTTGAGTCGGTCTGCGTATGACATCTGTTTGAGGCTGGTAATCCTCTTAGTGAGGTATACCTGTGGCCTTTCCAATTGTTGCAGGTATCTTGTGAGATACATGCCAAATGGGACATAATGGGTCTGATGAGGGATGAGTAGAGAGGAACAATGACTTCCTTTTTTATAGAGAAGAACCCTTTTGTGATGAGGTGTGCCACATAGAAGGATTTTCTGACTACTGTGATGATGTGGTTATCAAAGGAGAGACTAATGTCCACCTGTGTCCCGAGGTCTCTTATCACACTTTCAGTGTTTAGTGAGCTACCGTCTATGGTAGTTCATGAGTACCGAGTTTTTCCCAAAGGGGATGACAATGGACTTCTTGGCATTGAGCTTGAGGCTATGACTTTGACATCAAGCTTTTGTCTCTGTAAGGCCCTTTTGTAGAATGTCTACATCATTAGGTGATTCTATTATGGCTCCCAGTTTGCAGTCATCTGCAAACTTTGTTAGCCAAAGACCTTCTGTGTTGGCCTGCACTTCAGAGAAGTAGATGCCGAACAGGAGAGGACCCAGGACTGAACCCTGTGGTATGCTACTCATCACTGGTCTGAAGTCAGACTTGGAGTCGGCTACATTTACTGTATGGGTTGTCAGTGAGCCAGTTGGCCACCCATCTTGTGACATAGGGATTTATGCCCAGTTTAGTGAGTTTACTATAATTCCAGAGTGGGGGATGGTATCAAAAGCCTTGGCGAAGTCAAGATAAGCTGTGTGCACTACCTTGCCCTCATCTATGGCTCTAGTGACTGCTTCAAAGAAGTCAATCAGGTTTAGTAGACATGATCTACCTTTTACAAACCCAAACTGAGTGGGGTCCAGGGTTTGGAGGATACCTATGTCTTTGTTTATAAACTCCAAGATGATACATTCCATGGCCTTGCAGACAAGCCTCATCAGGCTAATGGGGCAGTAGTTTCTGGGGTCCATGGTGGCACCCCCTTTGTGGAGTGGGATAGCCATTGCTGTGTGCCATTCAGTAGGCACATAGCCTGAGGTGAGGCTATGACTGAACATGGTACTTAGGTGGGGTGGCAGTTCATTCTGTAGTTTGTGCAGTATGCAGCCTGGGATGTTGTCTGGTCCCATGGATGCTGTGTTCTTGGCTTTGGAGGGTGCGGTCTTTACTTGTTCATCTGTGATTACAAGGGCTTTGCATTCTTCCTGTATTAAGATGGTCCCTTTGGAGGGTGACAGGGGCGTAAAGTTAGCACTGGAACTATCTGCCAGGATGTTGGCAATAAGGGTTGGTTCTGTATATTTAGTGCCATTGTGTTGTAGCTCAGAGCAGATCTGAATGTTGCCATTGAGATTTTTGACATAGCTGTAGAATGCTTTGTGGTTGTCTTTGGAATCAGTGGTGATTTTATTTTCACAACTGGCTTTGAAGGATTTTATGAAGGATCTCACCTTCTTGCTGAGGCTGACCAGGGAGTTCCTCCAATCTTAGGATTTTACTCTTTTTTGCAACAGCTTCTGTTGTAGAGTTTGTTTATGGCAGAGGACCACCAGATTGGCTTCCTTTTTTGGAGGATAGCATCTTGGGTCTGTTGGGGATGGCAAGATCCATGCACTTGTGTATGTGCTTATACAGTGCATTTGTGTAAGATTCAGCAGTCATACCTCTATTTTCCATCAGCATGAAGTTGGCTTTGGAGTAGTTTTTGATGGTGGTTTCCTTAATGGGGGGCTGGGGGTGGGATATGGATTTCTAGGGTGATTAGCTTGTGGTCAAATCTGACCAGCGAGGAGATGACCTCTGGCGTGGAATACCAGTTACCCATATTGGTAATGACCAGGTCCAGGATATTGCTACCCCTGGTGGGGTTGTGGACAAGCTGATCCAAGGTGCTGGAATTTATGAATTCCAGAAAACATTGAGTGAATGAGTTGGTACATGAGTAGGTTTCCCAGCTGATGCTGGGGTAGTTGGAATCGCCCATAATTAAGGTATTGGGTTGTACCTTAATATTGTCCAGTATCTTAAGAAATGAAGAGTGTGAATCCTGGGGCATGGTGGGGGATCTGAAAAAAGATACAATCTGGATTGCAGTCTTGCCCAGTGTTAGTTGCACTTGGATAATTTCAGATGCATTATGTTGCGCAACTAGCCTGGAGGTGTGGATGTCCTTAATGAATATGGACATGCCTCCACCTTTAGTGTTTCGGTCCAGGTTAGGTGGCCGAAAGGTGTGTATGAATTATAGCCTGGTAATGCAGGGGTGCTGTCTGGAGCCCTGAACCAGGTCTCTGTCACTGCACAGATGTCGATGTTCTCCATTTTAAGGAGTGCCTCGAGTGAATGCATTTTGAGGTTTAGACTTCTAGCACTAAGTAGCATTACCCTCAGAGTTTGCTTGCTTGTATTGTTATGGTGGTGAATTTAGCATTTGAACCTTGCCTAAAAAACGGCACTATTAGGGTGGCAAGAGCCTTAGCCAGTATCCAGAATCCCAGAGGTGACAGGTGCGGGTCATCTCTGGCAAAGCATCATGGTCTGTTGACCATGTCATCCCAGGCAGACAAATACTGGATCCCCTTAGAATGACAACAGAAGCTTAGCCAATTGTTCAAGTCAATCATGTTGTCCTTGTACTGTGGTATCATTCTGGGCGATGGCAGGATGCTACTCAGGGCTAGGGTCATACCTGCCTGGGCTACACGATCCAAGAACTCCTCCATGTCTCATTTCATGTAGTCCAGGGAGGTATATCTCAGGTCATTCACACCAACATAGACAATGACAGAGTCATATTTGTACTTGTTGTGGAGTGACCAGCGTGCATGCATTATGTGGTGGATCCTGGCACCCGACAGGCAGCTGACGGTATCTTTTTCCTTGTTTAGCCTGGTGAGTGGGATATCAGTGTGCCTGACTATAGAGTCACCTATGACTAGTGTGTTGGGTATGTTGTTTTTCCTTATAGGCTGAGATTGAGTGGCACACTGATTTTGTGGGCTATGTGTCATTTGGGTAGTGTTGGGGGGTGGTGGTTGTCTGCATTTCAGCTTTGGATGTCTCTGTTGCTTGGGCAGATTTTTATTGAGAACCTCCGTGAATGTGGATGTGTGCTTTGTTTTTTTATGTGTGGGTTTTGGTAGTGTGGGATTTGAAGGACTATGCGTTGAGTGTGGCATGGTGCAGCTGTTAACCTTCTCCTCTTGACTGTCTAGTCCATTCTTGGCTGGAGAGAGCTTGGCTTCCAGTTTGACTATATAAGTGCATTTCTCACAAGTTGTAGTGTTGGGTGGTAGGAGGAGAGGATTGTCAGTGTACATGAGGCAATTGCTACATTGCCCCAAGATGCCCAGATTCATCAGGTGGACAGGAGAAAACACCGGGAGCTGACCCATGGACATGCCTGGATAGATGCTTATTAATTTAAGTACTAAGAACTGTGTTCCACTTGACAAGTGAGAAAAGTCAAGTGCTGTAGTAATTTGTAGTTTATTTAGTGCTTAAAACAAGTTTTGAGCAAGTGCTGAGCACAAAGAAACAGTTCTGAGTGCTGAAACAAAAAAACTGGCTAGTTCTAGCAAAAACTAGCTAGTTTTAGCACCAATACCAAGAATAGAAGCAGGCCACGGCCTGTTTGGTGATCAACAGTCTTGCCGCAGATGATGCAAGGATCTGCAGGCTTGTAGCCTTTTTCTGGTAGATGCCTCAAATAGCAATCAGACCAATCAGACATGTTAAGCACAGACACTCACTCTCCAGCCAGAGTTACGAATCAATGCACTCTGCTCCTAGTCTCACCAGGATCAGAATATAAGCACAGATTCTAAGCTGTCACCTATAAAGAAATTATTAAGCTTTCTGGTGATCAGCAGTCTCCAGGAAATAATGTAACTGCACTCTTTCTCTTACCATGAGAAAACAAAAGCACTAATCCCAAGATGACTACTGAGAGGCAGAATGCGGGCTCTACAATAACTGGTGGCCTTGCAATAGATGCTTAAAGGTAAGATGAAAAAAAAAAGGTTTATCCTAAACACTGCAGTGTGCACTGGAGGAGTTAGATGTGAAAGTAGGTGACTTAAGTTTTACCTGTCTAAAAGTTAAGTTTTAGTGGAGAGTCACTATTTTTAAAACAGCAAGCTAGATTGAAAGAGGGTGGTCACTTTTGTATTCTGGTACTATGGAATACAGTAGGATGGCCAATAAATTTAAATAGTTGAAGGGGAGTGATTTCACGAAATGATCATTTTGTGCTTACTCACACCAGCCAGTAAAAGGAGAGATGAAATGAGATATATGGTCAAATTAACATAACGGGCAGGGAACTAGAAAGACAGTGGTGTTTAAGAACACAACAGTAACCGGGTGCGAGGGTAGGAAAAATTTCTGCCTGACTCACAAGATACAGAGCTGTTGTCTCTTTTCAAGTTTTAATATGCAGTTAAAAGCAGCATACAAGTAAAACACAGTGTAAAGAAAACAAATCACAGTATACAAAATAGAAAAGGCAGTAAAGTAATACAAAACACAAGGGAGGTAAATACTGTGGGAAGAAATAGCCAGGGAATTGTTATAGCTAGGCTTGTATAGGCCCTAGGGCTGATAGCCTAGTACCAACCTCTGAACCTATGGAAATATGAACAACAAATAAAACGCAAACTAACCTTTCCCTCACACCAAACAGTAACAGAAGCTGGGTGAGCCTTTCCTACTTCTTGAGGTAGTGGATAGATATGTTTTGTTCCTGTACAATAAACCAAGTTTTTGATTTGTTTTTTTCATACAATGTTGAAGGTGAAGGTCAGATTTTATTTGGTTGTCTATTTTGATATCTAGGAGTTTTGTATGGAAGTCAGCATGAATAATGGTGTTGTCCAGGGAAGAGATACAGAAGGAGGCACTGATTTGGGACATAGTTTTAGGAAGAAAAATAAGTAATTTAGTTTTTTTAGGGTTAAGGATGAGTTGGTTGTTAATCAGCCAGTGTTCAATGGTGTGGAAAGAATGCTGAGTGAGGGTATGGAGGTAAGTGAGGTTATTTGAGCAGGTTACAAGAGTAGATCCATCTGCGTACTGAATCAGTGAAGATGAGCAGCATATGGAGAGTAGATTGTTTATAAAGATATTAAAGAGTAGAGCCCCTAAGATGGATCCTTGAGGTACTCCTGTTTGGATATATAGGAAAGGAGAGCAGGAAGTTTGCCATCAAACACATTGTAGTCTGTTGCTAAGATTGCTAGAGAACCAGAGAATAGTGGAGGAGGAGAGATTATGCTCGGATAGTTTAGATAGAAGCATAAGATGGGAGACTGTGTCAAATGCCTTGGAAAGGTCCAGAAAAAGGCATGACACCAATTTATTACTCTCTGGCCTCGGCTATAGACTGGGTGAAGGATAGAATGGCTGTGGAGGTACTGTGATGGGGCCTAAAGCCATGTTGAGAGGGGGACAGAAGGTTTTCCTGAAGTGTTTGAGGAGTTGTTTGTGAATGCATTTCTCTAAGATGTTTGAGAGAGGGGAGAAGATGGCTATGGGTTGAAAGTTAGTGGGATCTGTGGAGTTACCTCCTTTGTGAAGGGGAATAGTATACAAGGATGTCCAGATGTCAGAGACAGTGGATTCATTAAAGGAACACTCCGGGCTCTAACACAAATTAACTCAACCCCGAGTCTTTTTCTTTCCCTGCAAACTCATCCCAGCCATCATCAGTTACCAGAACACAACAAAAAGTTTTCCCCGTCTAAATTTATGCCTTTTCCTAGCATAGGGCAGGAAAGCCCATCCCCCATTCTTTGGTATCACATGCTTTCTGTCTGAGTTGGTCTCCACCTTCCTGACGTACCTTCGACACAATCAAATCAGTAGTCCCCTCTCATGCTGATCCTCCCACACCATGACATCGACATTATGCAGACCGGCCCATTTAGCAGTTGCTATAAAGTTCTACAAAACTTCTTGTGGAACTCTATTCCGTCCACTATTTCTAACCAGAAGAAAAACACCATCGGCTCAACTAACTTCTCCAGCCAGTCCTTTGGCAACAGACAGAATCAGCTCTAATTCATTTGGTAAGTTCCTAAACTATATGCAACTATCTGCCGACAACGTATATTTGTCCTTTGGTTCTCGTTTCTTGCCGTTTCTTTGTACCGGAATGTAGTGATCTCCACAAGCTTTTATAATGCAATGCGTTCCTACTGAAATCCATCCATACCTGCTGTAATTGTCCAACTTCCCTGGTGCAGTCAGTGCATGTATGTGTATGCGTGTTTCTGTCTGCATGTATGTGAGTGAATGTGTGCATGAAAGCAGTATGTATGTCTGTGTGAATGCAGAATAGGCTGAGTTTGCATGCATGTGAGAAAGTGAACAGTGCAGGAGAGAATGCGGATTGCGTGCGAGAAAACAGTATGGATGTCTTTGAGCATGCAGGTAAGGTTGTGCGTGTGTTTATGACTGCAGAAATCAGGGTGAATGTGTGTGCCTGAACACGAGCTACTAATGTGTGAGAGAATGCTTAGTGCGTGCATGGTAGCAGTGTATATCTCTGTGTGAATGCAGAAAAGGGTGTGTGTGCTTGTGTGTGACACTTACCCATGCATGAGAGAATGAAGTGTGTGTGTAAGCAGAATGTCTGTGTGTATGAGAGAGGAGTGTGTGTGTCATGCATCTGAAAATCGACTTCGGGTGACAGCAAAACCAACATTTTTTTTTTACCTTCCATTTACATATAGAGCAGGGGGTTGTAGAGCTAACTGTAATAAGCCGATCGCTTACAATGTATCGATCGGCTTATTACTGTAAAGTCCTTTTTTTTTTTGTGCTTTGATTCTAGCTTAGGGGTTAGGTGCTGCCTGAAATGACAGAGCAGGGACATGTAGCAGTCACTGTAATAAGCTGATCACTTACAAGTAACGATCGGCTTATTACTGTGAAGTTCTTTTTTATTTCATTTCATTCTAGCCAAGAAGTTGTTAAATGGCAGAGCAGGGGGATGTAGCACTCACTGTAATAAGCCGATCGCTTACAAAGTAACGATCGGCTTATTACTGTGCAGTTCCTTTTATTTATTTTTTTAGTTGCTTTAACCAATAAGTTATTGTGCATATATGGCAGGGCAGGGGGTTGTAGAGCTAACTGTAATAAGCCGATCGCTTACAATGTATCGATCGGCTTATTACTGTAAAGTCCTTTTTTTTTTTTTTTGTGCTTTGATTCTTTGATTCTAGCTTAGGGGTTAGGTGCTTCCTGAAATGACAGAGCAGGGACATGTAGCAGTCACTGTAATAAGCCAATCGCTTATAAAGTAACGATCGGCTTATTACTGTGCAGTTCCTTCTATTTTTTTTTTTTAATTGCTTAACTTCTAACCAATAAGTTATTGTGCATATATGGCAGGGCAGGGGGTTGTAGAGCTAACAGTAATAAGCCGATCGCTTACAAGGTATCGATCAGCTTATTACTGTAAAGTCCCCCTTACACACACACACACACA
This sequence comes from Protopterus annectens, assembly GCF_019279795.1. Lineage (NCBI taxonomy): Eukaryota > Metazoa > Chordata > Ceratodontiformes > Protopteridae > Protopterus > Protopterus annectens. The sequence goes on along the minus strand of NC_056741.1, from coordinate 372,265,271 downwards.
CACACACACACACACACACACACACACACACACACACACACACACACACACACACTCACTAAGCGTGATCCTCTCATACTCATGTGTACACAGAATTCTCTCAGTCTTATCATCCTGCCCGTATACCTACACAGCAGGTGTGCAGAGTGTTACCTTCTTAGAAATGCACACACACATGCACACACAAGCATACACAGACGTGCATGCACACACAAACATAGAGCAAGCAGGCTTCCATGCTTATCAAATCCTGGACAACACTCCTTCTATTCATGCATTGTCATCTAGTATGTCACATTTTGGCATTAATTACTCCACAAGTCACTGCTGCATTTGTCCAGTAAATTGTAACACACACTGTGTCTACCTGAAAGCTGACAGTAGTATTACAAAATATGTCTGTTGCGTTAGTGCTGTACTATATAGTGTAGAATGTCAGCTGGGGATATTAGTACAGTAGCCTCTCAACTTTTAACCAAAATAACACCAAAATTCTCCAGTCGACGCCTGCATGGCTGGATGAAGATGAAAGCAAATATGAATGTGAAGTAAAGTGATAGCTTCTAGAAAAGTTATATACACATATCCTCTGGTACATATTGTGGTTAAATACACAAAGATTGAAACTGCTTTGTATGCATTAAGTCTGGATTATTTACTTTCCACATAAAGCTGCTCTTACACATGTATTTAGGTTGTCACTAAACAGTTTTACAAACAGCTGCTCATAAAACAGCTTTCAAAAATGCAGATAAGAAAAATGAACTATACCACAGCATACAAGGAACCTCATGGTATGGTATGCTCTTGCTTTCTCTGAAATATCAATTATTTACAATGGAAGTCATGTTAGCTCTTTCAGACTTGTGTAATCTAAGCAGTGACGTACTTATGATATAGATGGGTTCTTAAGCAACTCTGACAACTAAATAAATTAGCATTCAACAAAAGACACAATCCTGCAGTGCATATTGTTAACTTTTGTGCCTCAGTGCTCTAGTGAGGACTTATGCTTCCAGTCTGTAGCTATATTTGTAGGTAATGCACCTTAGGTTTACACAAACAGGTGTAGCCAGGCACACTCTTTGTTCTTTACTGACTTTTTTCAGGTCATTATTATGTCTACAATTGTCTAAATGAATGAATGTCTTGAACAACAGATGTAATATTGTCAATATAAAAACGATAGTTTAATAATTTTAGGAGGAGCAGCTGAAAATGTTGCTTACATTTAAGTGTTTGGGGGGCAACATTTTGAAAGATGTGTGATGGGTGTTCAATAGAGGGGATAGCACTAAAAGCTTGTGAGTACAAAATGGAACTTGCTTGCTACATCCTTGTTTACTCAGGAAAAGTATTGCAAATAGATTAAAAAATTCAAACTAGGAATATAAATTGGATTGGTCAAGCGATAAATCATGCCTGTAGTTCTCTTGAAATATCTTTGCTGCTGCTTTTTTTGTTTTTATTACTTTTGCTTTCTGCATTGCATAAATATTGCCCCATATTAAATCTCACTTTCTTTCCCATGTCCATATTTCTTCTTCAGATGTCTTCTACTCCTCCCATTTCTCTTTAATTTGGGGATTCATTGTTTCATCATGCTGTGCCATAACCTGTGTTAGACTATCTACGCTAATTTCTTCACTTGGCAGGTGTTTTAATAACTTCAGTTTCTATTTGTTTAACTTCCACCATTCTAATCTTGTGTTCTACATCCTCCCTTTGTTATTTTTGTGTTGTGAAATTATTCACATCTGGGTGCCTTTTCCTGTATTTCTCTTCAAATATCTTTGGAGCTGGGTTTTTTGTATTAATTAGTTTAGTTTTATCCTTTGCTTAAATACTCTATCATATTGGATCTCCATTTTCTTTCTAATACCAAATCTTGTTTTCTTTCCCATGTCCATGTTTTCTTTTTTTTATTCCTTTCAAAAATCTCTGGGATGTGTTCTTTATATTTTTAGACTTCATCGTTTGCTACTTTTCCAGGTTTCTTCATCTATGTGATGTTTTGCTTGGGTCTGTTGTACTAATGATTGCAAATATTTATTTGAAGCTTTTGACAGTTATTCTTGGCAAGTATTTTTCTTTCCACTAATTTCACTCTTAATCTTTCTGAATATCTTCGATCTGGAAATTCAGAGCCTCTTGCACAATAGTGACAATATATAATTTCTTCCTTATTCTCAATAGTCCACTCTATCATCTTTATGGCTTATTGTTTTTTCTGGACTACTGCTTCCTTCTACAGCAGGGGGCCATCCTCCCCCTGAGCCTGGCCTAACTCCATTGAAGGAATATTTCTGTATCTTGTGGATTATATATTACCATTTTTCCAGTCCTTATTATCCTGGGACATATGCACCCAACTGTTTTTTTTTTTTTTTTTTTTACTTTTTAACCCACCTATCTGCATGATACATGCTGTATAAAATACAGTCTATATATCAGTGTCTTCTTTGTGAGATGTTGTTAGAACAGGGTCCACCATGTGAAAGTACTCACCAAGTACTGAAGATGAATTCAGTTCCAGCAATACTAATTTCCTTTTTTTGCCAATATCATCATCTGTCCAGTCGAACCTAGATCAGTTTAATTTCTCCAAGACTTTTGGGTTTCTAATACAATGATGGGAATGGACCCTATTCCTAAGTCAAAGTATGCTTAAAGTTCATGAAATTCATATTGTTTTTAACTTTGATGCTAGCCAAAAGTGTTCTTCGCAAGTACATATAATATACACAGAACTGACTCCTCCTGCAATTCATATGGAGTTACATGCCTTGGTAGCATATCTAACTACAACTATAAATTTGTTTTTATGAGACCCATTGCTGTTACTACTGCTGGAACTCTCTGGTAATTCTTCTTCCACACTGCTCTTGTATCTGCCTGCAAATTCTGGTATGTTATGAATTTGTGTGTTTCTGTATATAAGACACTGAAATCACTGGGTGTAGCTATTTTCAATAATCAGTGCTGTTTTTGTCCTTTTTTGGACTACTATATCTAATTTTCTTGCTTCTGTTTTTTGAACTGTTGGTAATGGGTGATCCCATGTGATATAAACTTCATCATTCTCTATAATGCTTTACGGCTCATGTTTCCAATGTTTCTCAGCTACTTCATTATTGTAATGTTTGTACAATCCCTAATGCAACAGTCTTGCCACATTATTATGCCTTTCAGCATACAGTCCTTCTGCCACATGTTCATTGGACATTGTAAACCAACATGTACATAGTCCACTCTCCTGGGCCTCCGATATTAACCTTTAGACTTTTGGTTTAAATTCACCTCTCGTTAACCATTCCTGTGTCAGATACTGATTGACATGAGATTGTTCCAGGAGTTTTCTGTACTTGCAACTATATTTATGCCTTTTCCACATTTCTTGCCTTCTCATCTGATTCTTCTCTTTATATTCTTTCTTTTGTGTTTTTGGCACATTCAGTTGCTGCCTGATTTTGCCTGCTTGTGGTATGATTTCCATTCCTGCTTGACACCGATATTCCTCTGCTAAACTAAGTAGTGAAGTCATCTTAGACTTATTTTCCTCATGTTTTAAAACATTCACCATGTTTGATCTGGTGAAATCAACAGATATGTATGCAGTTCTATGACTGGAAATCCATACATGTCATCAATTCTGAGGAGGTCCATACATCCTTCAGAATAAGGAATATATAATCTTGATATACACTGATGTTTATATATCATTTGATAAGCATGAAGCATTCTTGTTTTCCTGTCCTACTGATTCAGTACCTTTTGGAGTCAATCAGTCACCCTAACACCGTATGTTAGAACAGGAGGAGCAAACTGGTTTATAGTTTAGAGTTTGTTGCTAGATGTCAGAGCTGTTTTTGGTATTAATTTTTAGTCTTCTACAATATTCTTTACTGAGTTTTTGTTTGCATTTGTTCATGTTTTTTGTCAATCCTTCATCAATTCCCAAATATTTATACACTTTCACCTACTCAAGTTCCTTAATATTACATTCCTGTCCCAGACTGATATTTACTTGGTACTGCAGCTTTCCTGTCTTAAATGTTACTTTTACACATTTATCTAGACCAAATGACATTCTTGTACCATTTCAGAAAGTTTTGACCACTTGCAGTGGTGCTTTCAGCTCCTTATCTGGTGAGCTATACAGTTTAAATTATGCACAACAAAATATGAGAAGTCTTTATACTTTGTTATTTTTTGTGAGCCAAATTGTAACTATGACCTAATCTAATCAGTAGACAGTGTAATGGGTTAAGGGCAAGACAAAAGAGGAGCAGTGAGAGTCATTTTTCTTGAAGAGTGCTAATGAGGAGCTTTGTTTGACATAGATAGGTAGTTTGTTCCAGAGTATGGGAAGTCTCTGGGACATGAATCTATCCCTCCAGCATGTTCTGTTTATTGTAGTGCCAAGGTTTAGATCCCTAGAGCATGTAGCTCAGAGGGACTGGGATTTCTCTAAGTGGAGCATGTCCAACAGCTCTGGGTTTGACATAGCTTTGTATGTTAGGCGGAGATCGTCTCTGAGTCCAGCTCCAGATAATCCCAACCCCTTCACTGTCACCTCCATTCAAACTAGTTCCATAAAAACTCTCCTAACCAAGCTAAAACCTTGCTGTCTTGCAGCTCACCAACTTCCTAATGACTTTCTAAACATTTCCACCCCCTTCTATAGCCTACCCTACAGTATATCTATCTTGATTATTCATTCTACTGCGGAACAATATGTCCCACTTCTCTGGAAAATATCTCACATCATTCCCCTTCACAAAGGAGTACCCTCTAAAGAATTAACTTTTGTCCCGTAGCCCAGCCTTTCACCCCTTGCAAAACTCTTAGAAAAATGCATCCACAATCAACTCCTTAACCACTTCCTTAGTCATAAACTATTATCCAGTTCTCAACATGGCTTTAGACCTAAACACAGTACTAGCACTTCCCTAATAACTTTCACCAACACCACTCATCATCTCTTAAATGAAGACCAGCTTGTGTCTTTTGTCTTTATTGATATGTATAAAGCCTTTGACACCATTTCCCACCAACTACTACTCAACAAACTCTCATCTTATGGCCTCATTTCATCATCCCTGCCCTGGATCCATAGCTATCTTTCCAACTGACAGTAGGCTACTAAATGGGAGAACATCTTTCCCCCCTACTCCTTATCTTTGTTGGTGTACCCTAAGGTTCCATACTTGGTCCACTCTTTAGCATATTTACAAACAATCTCAGCTCTGCAACTAATCTAGCCTCCATTGTCCAGTACACCTATGATGCTACACTCATCTGCTTAGCCCCCTCACAACAAGAACTTCAAATAAAAATGCAAACTTTATTTCAGGACATAGAAAAACACCTCTTTGAACAAAAACTCATACTAAACCCTAACAAAACCAAGATAATTGTCTTCAGAAACAAAATGTTGAGACAACGCCAGTCCCCTCTTTCAATCTGTGCCTCAAACGGTACCATGATAGAACCCACAAATCAGACTAAACTTCTAGTGTCACAATAGATGAAAATTTCATATTTGATAAATACATTTCTCTGACTATCAAAAAAGTTCACATCAAACTTGGCAGCCTCTATAGTATCCATGCTGTGGTAGCCCTTAGGCTGTCTGAATACCAGAGTCAAGGTTTTGTGCGTCAGCTGCTGTCGCTTGCTGGGTGATGTCAGGTCGTACGAGCTATAAAGGAGAGCAGGCGATGCCATTAACTCAGTTTTTCTTGCCTTAACCAACTAAAGAAGTCCAATTTTAATAATAATTATTATTAATCCTGGGGTCAGAGAAATAGGTGTCTCTCGAAGGAAAGTAAAATTTGTTTGTAGGAAAGATTTGTCTTTCAAAGAATTTTTCGAAAAATAAATTAATTTTGGCAGGGAAAAGTCTAACAGACCAGTTGGTAACTTTAAATGTGGAAGGTGTACTGTGTGTACACACATATATTGCACAGGCAATCGACTTGTTGTGAATTCTCATTGCATTAAGATAACAGGTCATTTTAATTGTTATACACCTAATGTTGTGTATGTTGCATTATGTCAAGATTGCCAAGCCTTTTATGTTGGCAAAACCAGCAGACGTTTTAGGGATAGGGTGAAGGATCATCTGCTGGATATGCAACACATGAAAACAACTAATGCCCTTGCCAGACACATACAGAATAATATTAATCATAGTTTTAAATTTTGTATTATTCAACACATGGATTATGACGTACAGGGTAGGATTACTAAACATGATTTGGATGTTCATGAATTGAGATGGCAGATATGCTTGGATGCCTATAATCGACCTGGGTTGAATGAATTTTGTAGTATTAAACCCATTTTAAGGCTCAATAGGATTAAGGGTAAAAAAATAAAAACAAACCAAAATATATAAAATAATTAAATAACTATTCAATCAATTCATTCATCACGGAACATATAGTTACATAATTATATCAATTCATTTTCTGTACATCAATATTTTATTTCACAACGTGTATTTAATATATTAATATTTACATTATATCATTACATTATTTATAGGATATTTTTTACAACATACATATTTTCCCATACATATATACATACTACATACATTTTTACACAAATAAATATACATATTTTTAAATTTAAATTTAAATATATATTTTATATAGTATACACACACATTAAATTAATCTATATTATGGGACATTGTCTTGTATTATGGTCAATACTTACCAAACTTTCAGTCAAGTGTATATAATTCAGGTATTTTTGTAAGTATTTTTGAAATTGCGTTTTTAGGTATCATTATACATTAATTATATTAATTTTCAGTTGAGTATGTGTATTTATTAAATTTATATATATACATTTTTATATGTATAACTTTTTATAACACATACATATGTATTTGAGCAACTGTCAATTTTTGACAAGTGGTGGTGATTAGCATTATTGTTTTAATTGGGGTGTGACTTGTGTATTTAAATGTTAGTCATCATTAGTATGGGTATTCTGATGAAGTTCGTCAAGTTGGATGAAACCTAGGTTAATTCGTTTACTCGTATTGTGCAATAAACTGGTCCATTCAGCTATGTTGTGATCGTTTTTGACACAGTTTCAGCACAGAGTGGAATTTATTATGTTGTCTTTAGAGAGTTTGCTGTGAAGAACATTTTCGTTTGGTCGGAGCTCCTTGCTTTTTGGTTTGGTGTTTCTCGAAGGAAAGTAGATATCAGGGGGAAGGAGGGAGGAAAAGCATGGCTGCAGCAGTGAACACACTTGAACATCTACATTTATGGTGAGTGTACACAACTGTACTGTGTTCTTCATATTTCACTGCTGCAGTGCTAACAATTAGGAAGATTCCCAAAGCTGAGGAGATGGGTGGAAGGTTAATAGAAACTTAAGATTGGGTGACCATGCCCTGGAGAATTGCAGAGGCAAACCCAGCCCTAGCTTTAGAGAATAGGTTCAGATGGTAATGTTTGGTGAAAGTGTGGACTGAAGTCCATGTGGCTAGAACTGCAGCAGTGAAACACGAAGAACATCATACCTTATGTAAAGCCCCCAGACTGGCCACTGCTAGATCTCACCTACTTTCTACTCTCCTCTATGGTTCACATATATTCTCAAACCTGCATAAGACTGACCTTAATAACCTAGAATCCTGTTACAACTAAATTGCCAAATGTGCCACTAATTATCCACACAGGACTCACCATTGCACTGCTCTCTCCAAACTCAACTAGCTTGAACTGCCTAACCTCTTATCTCTCAGTCAACTCACCATGACCCACAAAATAGTCCACCAAACAAGCAACTGCCCTGCTCTCTTAGTCCATCCTAGTATTAATCTCAAGTCCCTCAGATCCTCTGACTAACTAATGCTAAAGTTCATCCATTCCCACAACTATCATGGTAACTCCCTCTATTCTTACAAAATTGCCAAATTTTGGAACACTGTTTCTCAACCTATCATAAAAATCCTAACAATGATGAGTTCAAACAACTCCTAGAAAATGGCCTAGCTAGTCATTGGCTTTGCTGCTACCATAGTCCAGGCTAATTTCATCCTAACCCCTTACTACATCACTCCTCCTAACTTCACCCTTATTCCTCCTACTTTCCCCTTTATCCCTATGCTGAACTGCACATATCTTTATAGACTCCTGCACTGCTGTACATAGCTTTACATCTAATTGCAACTTCATTGATGTCCTTGTCAGTTCTTCTCTGTATATATTTGCACACTGTTACTTGATTTTTGATACTTTGTGATTTGTTTTTAATTTTAATGTTTTAATTTTAGTTATAATTGATAGTATTGTTATTGCTCTGGAGCTTTTCTCCTCGGGGCCTCCACTGAAATTGGGCTTCTGGCCCAGTCGGACATTGCCCAGTTAACAAATGTAATAAATAAATAAATAAAAATGTGCAAGTTCACTCTTAAGGAGACATATAATTTTTCCTATTGTTAACTAGGTTTGTGTCTGTTCAGGATGTGCGTATAAGTAGTTCTTCCTTAAGGCTAAATTTTTGTGTAAAGATGTTAATACTTCTTGCTCAGAAGTTAGGAACTGCATCTGGGCCTGGGGTTTTCCAATTAGGATCTTTTCTTAATTTTGTTTCAATTTCCCTGGCTGTTACTTCATCCAATTTCATATCTTGTACATTTGAACGTCTTACTGTTTCTTTCAATTCTTCTGTCCATTCACTATCTTTTTTATGTTTAACAGGGTCCTCATAGATATTTCTCAAAAATGTGTCTATTTCTTCTTATTGTGGTGGTGTTTCTATTCCTTTTGCTTTGTTTCACAGTTCTCTATAAAACTTTTATTGGGTCATCAATGACTTGCTTATTTTGTACTTTTCCTTTATATTTATCTGCATATCTTCTAAGATTTTCTGCCTGTACTGAAACCTTTAGTTTATTTGCAATAGTGTATGATAGATCCTGGTCTCTTCTGATACTGCGCACTGCTTTTATCATGCCTATCTTTCTAAGTATTTTTATTGATCTGTTCCCTCTTCTATACTATTCTAACAATGACATTACTTTATAGTTTTCTGTTGTCAGTGCTTCCATCATGGCATTTGATTTCTTCTCTTCCTTTCCCTTTTAGCCCTGTGTTTTTGTGGTAAAACTTTAGCTGTCATTAATTTAGCTGCACAGAAATATATCCTATTTATATAATACAGAAGCACTGAATACTCTGACGTCTCGGCTGAAAAGCCTTCAAGGAGTAAAAAGTGAAAATATATCCTATTTATGTCTGTTATATCACATTAATTTCTGTTAATAATCTTGATTTACTGTGTTCATTTCTTCTATCTGACTTCTATATGGAAAACATTTAAAAACTGTAGAAAGACATGAAAATAAAATACTGAATTAAATCAATCCAGTGTTGCAGCTACTATGTGCATAATAACTATTTTCCTATTATCTGTTTTATATAATTCATAACAGCAAGAACTTAAGGAAATAACTCTAAAGTAAATGACACTAATGGTTTGCTTTATAATATTTTGGCACACAACAAAGGGCTGGGATGATATACGAACTAGAAAGATAATGCATTTAAATGGTTTGTGTTAAGCAGAGGGTAAAGAACTGGGATGTATATGAACTTGAAGTGGGAAGTATTTACTTGTCTTTTATATTATAAGATGCAAGCACACAACAAAGGAATGGTATAGTGCATATGACAAAAGAATGAATTCTGATAGAGTTATTCAAACAGTTATTCTAAAACTTTTTTTAATAACTGAGCTTTTGGTTATATTTTACCACTTTCTCAGGAGATCTTTTTTTTCTACTTTTTTAATAACTGGCAGATAGCTTTGTATTGATATTGTGCCTGGTTTGAGCATTAAGCTTCCTATTTTGATAATCTATTCCCTCAGTCTAACTTGTTAGTAAATGATTTTGCAGACAGTGGATACATTGCAACAGCTAGAGACAGTCTGCTTAAATGTGAACATTATAAAGAAAAGCATAGTTTACTGGTGGCCCTGGTATACCCACTCTGCCTGTTCGTTATCATAGAAATGGAACATCCATATTTGTTGACTTATTAAGCACTCCTCATTTTAGAAATCAACTAAGAAGTCAGTTTCATTTGAATGATTCTGAAACGTTTTACTGTAAATGACAATACCTAGAGATACAATGTAATGGATGAGCCCACTTAATCACGGCTGTTAATTATATAATATTAAGCCATCATGCATTTAATTATCTTTATGGCAAAGCAAAAGAATGTAGATATGGAGTGAATTAAAAATGGCTCAAGTCACAAATAAGATAATATTATTATTTCACTTCTATGATTTCATTCTAAACAGAAGGCTAATATGATGAGTCAGTTATTTTTGGGAAAGACGGTTGGATTTTAAATGAGATTATATTAAACCATTTAGATTAAATGTAATCTTCAAATTATATTTATGAGGAGTATAAGGGGGATTTTCTTTCTTTATTTCCATTCATTCCTTCTGCACTTTTCTATTTCATAGCAAAAGTATATGCTATGAAGTAGTCTAGGAAAATTATGTAAAGTAAATAAAATGGAAATTACATTAGCCTTAACTACAGTCCTTCCAAGAAGAGGTCTTCATGCGATCTGCAGGTGAATAACATAACACTCTGAATCTTTTTTATTCTGATTACACCCAAATATAAATATGCTGCTTTTTTTCATGTAAAATTGTAATAAACATTGTTAATGTTCTGCATGGTTGGGTAGCTGTAATAAATGATGTGGGGCTATATATATATATATATATATATATATATATATATATATATATATATATATATATGCCTTCATCCACCATTTTTCATAGATTTGTTGCAAAACCTAATATTTTTGTAAGACATTTAAAAATGAGCAACTTGTAAATGAACGCTTATGCTACCACTAGTAAACTATGCTGTCATGTAGGAACAAAAGGAGAGTGATGCAGTCGTGAGTGAAATAAAAGGCAACTGAATATAATTATTCAGTGTCAAACAGTAAATGAGAGTCTGCCTACCGTTTAATGAACTCCACTCCTGCTCACAAGCATTTAAGTAGTAATGGTACAATTCAGTCTGATGAAATTTAAAAAAAAAAAAAAAAAAAAAAAACTACTACTGAACGTACCTTTATGCCTCAGTCTAATTGAATATATTTATTAATTTTGAGGCATTCATTTTCTTAGTCAAGGACACTTATAACCATTTCCGAACTTCAGTGAATAAAAAGTGTTTCAAGATATAATGCTTATGCCACTGTGGAAACGTTGCTAAATGAGAAATTAGACTCTTTTGTAAGATAGTCGCTTCTTGGGAGACCCGTTTCCTGTGGATGTCAAGGCAGTATTATCTGATTGCAGTACAAGAAAAAAGATAGGCTGTGACCTGTACGACTTGTAGTATAGTGATAAGCACTCATTGTGGTTTATGGTGTACATTTCCAGGCAAACACAATGTTAGACAATCGGTACAATACCACAGGACCCTGGTTTCGCTGCTCCTCAGCGCACTACATAGCTTCCTTTCTAGATATGAAATGCACATGCTTTAGTTACTTATATGTTTGATTTGGTCTTTTCTCAGCAGTCTTCTGGCTAGCCACAGTCTACTGGTCCCCTGTTAATGTGCAGCACGTTTTTCTAGCTAGTGTGTGACATAAAATAAAAAAAAAAAAACTGCTTCGCCTTATACCAGGCAGTGAACAGTCATTTTTGTCTTCACTTTTGCAGATCATGAATATATTTATGTTGCAGTTGTATTCTAAATACAGGTATGCAGACGCACACACATTATACATAGTTTTATGTCATAGATATGAAACATATATGTTGTAGTTACGTATAGGATTTATTTGGACTTTTGTCAGCAACACAATGGCTAATCACAGTTCACTGGGCCCCTGTTCATGTACATGAATATATTTATGTTGCAGTTGTATTCCTCAGAACTGACCGATCAAACAAAAAAGGTGGAGGCTCTGCAATAATTTACTCTAACCTCCTCTCCCTCATCCCTCTACTAATTCCAACTCCTGAATTCAAAAACACTGAACTTACATCCAGTCTCCTTCGACTAAATAAACATAAGAACATCTGCATTATCTCCCTTTATATATCTCCAGGTGACAACATAACAACCTTGGAAAATATTCTTTACTGGGCCTCAACTGAAATCAAATTTGAAACCTACATTCTAGGCGACGTTAATATTGACTGGAATAATATCAACTCTCCCTCCCCCTCCCAATTCATCAACCTCTTTAACTTCACCCAAGTTATCCACACAACCACCCGACCTAACAAAGTAAATCCCCCAGGATCTACCATTGACTGGATCCTTGTGTCTCATCCAAACAAAATATCTCTTTCTGGCACCATCCCTGACACCTTCAGTGACCATCTCCCTACTTTCATACACCGCTCCACTAACTCTACCCAATATCTACACCTCTACATTCACACTCGTAATCTTAGCAACTTCAACCCCACTATCTTCTCAAACATTCTTAAACATACCAACTGGCAGACCCTAAATACACTTCCACTAGACAAAGCAGTAGAACACTTTAACTCTACCTTCCTAAATACCCTTAACTCCCTAGCTCCTCCACGAAACAAACGAGTCAAATCTAACTCTGCCCCCTGGCTATCCAAGGAAACAAAACAAGTCATGCACCAAAGGGACAAATCTTGGAAAATATACCAAAAAAATAAAATCCCTGCTTCCCTGCTCCAATACAAACAACTCCATAACCTAGCAAAAACTAATCTCCCAGGACAAAAAAACTACTACTTTAAACTACAGTCCAACCATAATAAGAACCCCAAACAGTTCTGGAATTCAGTTAATTCACTTCTCCATCCTGGATCCAGGAATAACCCTTGCCCAGACCCTAGTAAAACTGACTCAGAACTAAGCTCTCTCTTCAACAAATTCTTTACAGAATCTATAACCAATCTTACTAAATCCTTCCCTAACAATAATACATCCAACTCTCCTTCCTCTGCTCCCAACAACCCCTCTAACTGTCATCCCAGTTTCCAGCTGAAACCTGTATCTACTATATTCATAAAAAAACTCTTATCTAAACTAAAGCCATGCTCTAATGCCCCTGACAACATCCCCTCCTCTTTCCTTAAATGTGCTGCCGAAGGTATTGCTCTCCCTATCAGCATATTAATCAACAGATCTCTAAAAGAGTCATATGTCCCTTTGCTTTGGAGATCTGCTTACATTCTCCCACTTCATAAAGGAGGCAAAAACACAAATATCTCCAACTTCCGCCCTATTGCCCTACTCTCACCTTTATCTAAAATACTAGAAAAATGCGTCCACCACCAACTCATGCCTTTCTTAACCCATAACCACCTCCTAACACCCACCCAACATGGATTCCGCCCTGGACACAGCACCATTACTGCCCTACTATCCTTCTTAGAAACAGTCAATCAAGCCAGGGATTCTGGGTTACTAGTTTCCACGGTACTGCTAGATCTGTCTAAAGCCTTCGACACCATCTCTCACAAACACCTTCTCTTTCATCTATCAAACCTTTATCTCTCCCCTGACACTCTATCCTGGTTCTCTAGCTACTTATCAGACAGATCCCAAGCTGTCAAATGGAACAACTCTACCTCCTCATTCTTACCTACTCCCACTGGAGTTCTCCAGGGGTCCATCCTTGGACCTATGCTTTTCAACATCTTCATAAATAACCTTCACTCTGCCATCCCAGACACTACAATCATCCAATACGCTGATGATTCTACCTTAGTCTGCACCGCCTACAATATTCCCGAACTACTGACAAAAACCCAAATAGCTTTTTCCACTACAGAGAACTGGATGCACCAAAATCATCTCTCTCTCAACTCTAATAAATCCAAAATTCTTCTCTTCACTCCCTCAAGGGCTTGCACATTTGATAAAACAGCATTCAAAATCATAAGCCAAACCATGTCACCCATAGAGGTGGTCCCATCTGCAAAACTCCTTGGCATCACTATAGACGAGCAACTCAAATTTGATAGCCACATTCAACAAAACATAAAGAAAACCCACCAAAAGCTAGGCATGCTTTACAAAACAACTGCTTTCTCTCCAACTCCGCTAGGCATTCCTTAGCTTTTACCTATCTTCTGCCATCTCTACTATATGGAGCCCCTCTCCTTACTAACCTGTCTTCTTCCATCTCCACCAAACTCGAAATCTGCTATAATAAAATCTCTAAATTTGCTACCAAATCTAAATCCTCTTCTCATCATTGTCTTTCCCTACAAACTCTGAACTGGCTAGAACTCCCTAACTACCTAGAATACCTCCAACTAACCACTGCTCACAAATTAATATTCTACCCTGATAAATGCCCAGCCCTAGAAAACATCCTTCCACCATACACCCCAAACAGATCTCTAAGATCTGAACACCAAAATTTAATCACCATCCACAAACCTAATCGCCCTGCTGGCCAGCTCCTTCCCTCCTACTCTCTTGGCAGGAAATGGAACTCTCTCCCTTCTACTCTTAGGAAAACATCTAACACTGAAGCCTTCAAAGCCCAACTTTTCTCTTACTTGTCCACTAAACATAAGTGTACCTGCTTACATCCTACTTAAATTTAAATAAATTCCCCTTGAATGCCTCTATATCCTTTCTCTCTACTCTATCCTAATTCTCTTTTTTTTCCTCTCTCCTCTTTTCTTCTCTCAATCACAGCTTGATCAAACCTTAACCTACTCTCAGTCTAAGTACCTTCTCTCTCTCTCTTCTCCTCATATGTAAATATTGTAAATAGCTTGTAACCTTAGACCTTCTTCTCATACAGTTTTAACCTGCTACTTGAAGGAAACTACTAAATCTATTATCTACCTTCCTGAATGATGATTTTGAAGTATACTGTGCGTTTTTTGCTTTTTTTTACTAATCTGGATCAATGTAATGTTATTTCAAATGTATGTATTTTATTACTACCTTTTACACCATGTAACTAAGATTGTATTTGCTTTGCTTTTTGGAGCTTTTCTCCCCGGGCCTCCACTGAAAATGGGTACGTTCTGGCCCAGTGGACTTCCCCGGTAATCAAACTGGAAATAAATAAATAAATAAATAAATAACACTGTTACTTGGCTGGTGTGTGAAATAAAATTAGAAAAAAAATCATCCTGCTTTGTCTTATGCCAGACTATGAGCAATTAGTTCCACACCATGAAAATACTTGTGTTGCAGTTGAATTTATATACAAACACACGGACGCATATATATGTATTTCTGTGTTGAAAGGCTGCTTTCATACAACGGGCTTATGATAGCCAAACAGTTTGAGTCAGAAGATTCCGATTATGGATTCTGAGTAGTACAGAACATAGCAAATCTATGACTTGAATTGTATGAATATGTACGTGGTTTGCGCAGATGTTCCATTATAGTCTAATCCTTTGAGTAGCTATTTATAACTATGCTTTGTGGTGGTGTAGAGGTAGTACTCACCCATGGGGACGGAGACATGTTGATAGCATATGTTGATATAAGGAAAACAAAGAAAGAAGTGAGTGCAGCTGGAGTTCAACTGAATATATATTAATGTAACTTCTTTCATTTGTGTAACCTTAACAAAATAGTACGTTTAAGTATTTTGATGATGCTGTATAATTTTTGTGGCAGCTTCCAGTGGAAAGAATTCTCCACAAATGCTAGGTTATAGGTGACATTTAAAATGAAGCCTTATAATCCTCCCTGCCATTTCCAATAAAAATGAGTTGGATGCTGTGAAACATAAGGTCACTTGCACTATATCTCAAGTTACCTAGTTCTGACATTACTGACAATGACCCATTTCAGGTAACCCTTACAAACTGCACCTAAATGCCATTAATTTATTTTATATCTACAGATGTTTTGAAAAAAAAAATAGTTGAGGCGTAGTGGAAGCCTGAATACTGGTGACCATGTACAGTAAGCATCTTGACTTTCAGTTCAATAGACAAAAATTAGAAATTCTTTTGCCTCGATTGTTTGAGATCTGTATTCAACCAAAGTGTTACTTCAGAGTGTGTGCAATTTTGTAGTAAAGGCACAGTGCAGGATTTGCAGCACATTATTGCTGAATCCTAAGTCAGATCTTGTTCTGAAGCTGCTTGGACTATCTATTTCTGATGATATGTGTCACACTATTTTTAGATATCATTCATGTGCTGTATCTGCCTACTTACACAAATCAGTGGATGCCACTGAGGTCGTTGTAATAGATAAACTGAGGAATATGCAAAAGCACCAAAATACAAAACATACTCCTTGCACACATCCCTCACAATATATGACATCTAGAACCTAGGCTGTCCTTTTGGATAATGTGACAGCAATTCAAAACATTCTGCTGGATGTACAAAAAATGTAGTCAGCTTTTAGTATGCTGCCTTGAAATTAGTACACAACACTGTTCTGTGAGCTACATAAGGTGGTGGAAAACTGTGTTGGAAAACCCAGAGAGAAATTTTCACATGAGATATATATTTGTGATGACAAAGATGTCTTTGAAACATTCTGGAAAATTAAGAATTTTTTTTTATTAGGAATTCAAAACATAACTCGTGGTCTATAAGCAAAATGATGTGTTTTTGAAGTCATGCACTTGGAAGTAAATCAGCTATAAGCCTTTAACAGTGTTCTTTTAAGCATTGGCTGTTCCATATTAATTATGTCTGCATTCATAATGGGAATTTAAATGGTTGTTTGGAAACTCTAGTATACACCTTTTTTTTACAGTAATGATAAACTGGAATAGAGCCACTGATAGTAGGCCATGCATTCTTGACATATTCTCCCTGAAAGTGGTATGCCTCTAAGCAGATCCTTGCAAGTATACCACTGCGACAATGACATTTTGTCCATTTTTAAGAGCCTGGACAAAAACTTCATCACATAGTTACTGCATACAGGAATGTTTCTTTAATAAACCATCATGACATGTACAGTATATTTGAGGAACACAGTCCTTAAAAGTGTAGTAATTCCCAGATCCAATGTTGTCTATTCCATCCAACTCAACAGTTAGGTTATCGGATCTGACCTAGGAGCTTTTATTCAAGAGCTTGGATCTTGGGCCTTTCTTCCTCCCCACCCATAATTTCTCTCATCCACTGATTACCTCAGATCTCATTTGCCACTTGATGAATCAAGTTGCTATTTGAGGGCTGTGTAGCCTGTGGTTGGATAAGTTTTTTATAGTCCCCTGTTCTAGTTTTCTTTTCTGCTACATATTTAACTATTCCCCTAGATCTTTCCCTTTGGTTACTGTACTTGATGAAGTTTCTTTATCTTTATCCATTTATAATTAATTTTTTCCACCTTCCCTACTGAAAATAATAATAATAATAATAATAATAATAATAATAATAATAATAATAATAGTGTCTGGCCAGTGTGTTTGCAGAAGTGCAAGGTAATGGAAATAAAACAAGTATAGTATCCTTGTATGGAATGACGTGGCAGAAAAAAATCTGTGGAACTACAACTGCCCGCTGCTTGAAAGACCTTTTTTTGGATTTTCAATTTTTTTTTATGTCCCTATCTCAGATATGTAGTGGTTTATGGCCAAGTCATTGATTTTGTCAGCTTTACCTGAGTGGGATATTGTATCAAATGTCTTAGCCAGGTCCAGGTTGGTGTTCCTGTGTGCACAGTTTCCCCCGTATGCATTGCCTTAGTGACTTTCATAAAGTCTAACCAGTTACGTAGACATAGCCTTCTCTTAACTCAGCTAAACCGAGTTTGGCCCAATGTCTTTGAACAGAACATTTCCCTGTGAATTCAGTCTGTTGCTTTCTACATTAGACTATTCAGACTAATAGGCTTGTAGTTTCTGGGATCATTTCATTCATGTCATAAGACTGCTTGCTGGTGAGACACTTGAGTATGTTTGCAATGTGACACATGTTGGCAGTGTGCATACAGCCAATCATGGCCCTATTGTTCAGCCAGGCAAATGGTACATCAACGTCTGTACAATTGCACTTACCTGTGACTACCAAAGGTTTGATTTCACCTGGGGGAACATCAGTTTAGGACCTGGACTTTGTCCACATGTTGCCAGTACTGACAAAGTATACAGCTTCCTTATGTTGCATCCTGATTTTTTTTTAATCCCTCTTGAGGCATAGCAACACTGACAGTGGAACCACAGATCTCAACACCTCTGAAATTGTTTTAGCCTTTTACTGCCATTTACCTTTTGTCATGCAAATCATTATTTAAGGAAATTCAAATTGCATTTAGTCTAAAGCCTCAGACACTAACACATGCTGGGCCACCGTCTCCAGACACAAGCATATTCTTCACTTGTTATCAGTTTCCTGCTGTGAAGTACTATTCAAAGAGCATTAATCTGCTGAGAAAGCATTGACTACACAACTACATATGCAGCTTAGGGTAAAATGATAAATAGTCAAGAGGTGTTAGCAGTCCTTCAACTCCTGACTGTGCTGAATGCCTTGAAGTGAAGACAAGTTCTCCTCCTTTCTTTATAGTTATCTGTCTCCAGTTGAGTATTTACACATGAAAGACCTCTCTCACCTTGCTAACTGGCTCCCTGGTATTCAATCCTTTCAGAGTCACCTTAGCTGGGTAGTTGTCTCTCTTTGTTATTCAGTCATTTCACAGTCACCTTGGCTTTATTGTTGTCTGTCTCCACTGGAGTATTTCCACATGAAAGACCTTTCTCACCTTCCTAAATGGCTTCTTAGTATTCAGTCCTTTCTGATTCAGGTTCACTTGATAGTTGTTAGTCTCTGCTTTACAAATTTAACATAAATGCTATATCTCGCATATGAAAAGGCTTTCTCAACATTGACTCATTTAGTAAGGGACACTAAGACGTGATGAAAATTAAACTTTTCAAAATGTACACAAGAGCCAATACTGAATGTTTTCTATGTAATGTGCACTGATGGCTAGTTCAATGTGTCATAAAAGTAAAGTACATATATACACCACAATGCATGTAAAGGTTGTTTTTTTTTCTAGCACAGCAACCCCTTCCCCATACAAACTGGTCTTTTTCACAATACTCGACATGTTGGTGACACACAGAGCATACAGATTGTGTGGTTGACAGAACCAAGGGACATACATTGATTCTATTCAAATTTGAATTGGATGCTTGGATAAAGTACATACTCAGTTCTGCAACCATCAACTGTACACACACACACACACACACACACACATATATATATATATATATATATATATATATATATATATATATATATATATATATTTTTTTTTTTTTATGTATTTTTTTTTAAATTTCTATGTACATACATTTAAAGTAGATATAAACAGTGTGTAGACAGGAAAGGGGTATATAGCGAAATAGTATTTATAAAGAGTAATTGAGGAATATTGTGCTTTGGTGAGTCTATTCCTTGTGCTTGGTTCCAATCACCAAATATCTTCCATTTATCAGTTTCAGATTGCAATAACACTAGGCCTGCTGGACTCCAAAATGACGTCCATCACAGGTTTAGTGAGACATGTGATTGGTGAAATTAGTTGATTAGCCATGCTGCAAAATTCAGAGTTTGGAGCTGAGTGTGCAGAGTTTGATAGTTCTGCTGAGACAGTAGGTGAGCTATTTGAGGCAAGTACCATGGAGGATTGTGTGACATATTCCTTAGACACGGGTACCATTGTTGGCAAGGCGAGTCGAGCAATCAGAATCATTTTTGGTTTTTCCTGTCTGACTTATAGTAAGACCTTGGAGAGTAGAGGCAGAGGGATAAAGGCATACACTGTTTATTCCAGTTGAAGGATAGAGCATCCACTTTCCATGCTTTTTTGTAATGAGTTCTTGTGCAGAATTTTTCCAAATGATAGTTTTGGGGACAGGAAAATAGATGTTTGTCTGGGCTTCACCATTTTTGTGTTAATGTGATGAAGACTTTGGGTTCCAGTTTCCATATGTGCATGTCCATAAGATTTCTGCTTTGGTTGTCTGCCAGAGTTTTTGGCTTTCTTGGGAGGAATTGATCGTGAACATGTAGTTGTTAAGTAAAGGTTGTGTTCCACAAGGCCATGGCTGGTCTGCAAAGGGGGCAGGAGTGGGTACCCCCTGCTTGCTTATGTACCACATAATGGTATTCTTTTCTGTCTTTATCAGTAGTTGTCCTGGATGAAGGAAGTCCTTGAAGGCTGTCAGAGCATTCTGTACAGCTAGCATTTCTTTCTAGGTTGATATGTAGATGCAATTGGTTTGTGCTCCATTTGCCCTGAATGCATCTCCCGGCCAGATGGGCCCCACAAGCATAGTCTGATGCATCGTATGTTAGGGTTTGGGTGGCATGGGGTAGAATGAATGACAGTCCCTTGTTTTGGTGACATGCATCTGCCCACCAAAGGAACTCTTGTTGCAAGCAGGGAATGAGAGGAATCATTGTTTCCAGGCTGTGACAATGCTGACTCCATAAGGTTTTTATGTACCATTGAAGTTTCCTCATATGCACTTTCGCATATGGAATTAGTACAATGCAGGTTGCCATGAACCCCAAAGCCTGCAGACTTTCTCTTGCAGATAGCTGGGTTTTTGGTCCAACTTGTTTGAAGTATGTTGTCAATTGAATTACTTTGTCTGGCATGAGTTAAGCCATCTGAACAGTTGTATTCAAGCTTGCACCGAGGAATTTATAGGACTAAGAAGGCAAAACCTACCGATAACAGAACCACATTGTTGTGGCTCAAGTTAATTGATTATCATAGTCCAGATTTATGATGTCAGAAATGAGACATTCCATGGCTTTATAAGCAAGGCTGCTTAGACTGATGGGTCTGCAATATCTGTGGTTCGTGTTTGGAACCCCCACTTATGTATGGGCATCATGCTGGCTGTTCTCCAGCCCTCAGGGATATAGCTTGTTTCAAAATTCATGTGAAATAGCTTTAATGGAGGTTTCAATAGTCTGTACTTATTGCTGATTTTTACGTTGTACTGTATATTATGAGGCGGAGGAGGAAGGATGACGATAGGCCTTGAGTTTGTGGTGTCAGTATTAGTTCCACCTTTGTTTAGGGTAATGTTGAAGGCAAAACGCCCCATGGAAAAGACATATAATTCCTGCACGGAACTCTTTATAAGTACAGATATGGGGAAGGCGATGATGTCTGCAGATACAATGAGAAAGGTAGGAGGTGGCTTGCCAGGTGTATTGGGGCAGGGTTTGAGTTATAGGTGGAGTCAC
This sequence comes from Protopterus annectens, assembly GCF_019279795.1. Classification (NCBI taxonomy): domain Eukaryota; kingdom Metazoa; phylum Chordata; order Ceratodontiformes; family Protopteridae; genus Protopterus; species Protopterus annectens. Next base: position 372,244,025 of record NC_056741.1, on the reverse strand, counting down.
AGTCTGCAGACACAGCCATCTTTTGAACTTGCTGTGAAATACTATTCAAAAAACATTTATCAGCTTAGAAAGCATTTACTACACAGTACCATTTATCCCTAAGCTGCATATCAATCATTCTTCTGAGGTGTTACCTCTCCTTCAACCCCTGCTGTTACTGGGATTTACCTTTTCTCATGCATATCATTATTTAAATAATTTTAAATGCCATTCAGTCTCAAGCTTCAGTGATGTACACCTGCTAGGCCACTGTCTACAGACACATAGGCATCCTCTTGACTTTGCTGTAATTTCCTGCTGTGAAGGACTTTTCATAACACATTAAGCAGCTTATCAAGCATTTTCTACACATTGCCATTTAACTGAGCTGCAAATGCAAGACTTTCCCGAGGTGTTAGCTCTCCTTTAACCCCTACTGTGTTGAGTGGTTTGAAGTGAAAAATAGCAAAATGTTCCTCCTTTATTTACAGTTTTCTGTCTCCAGTCGAGTATTTCCACATGAAAGACTTCTCTCACCCTCCTAACTGACATCCTGGTATTCAACCCTTTGTGAGGCAGCTTGGCTTCCAAATTGTCTGTCTCTGCTATTCAGTCCTATTTTGAGTAATCTTGGCTCTTTTGTTGTCTGTCTAAAGGTGAGTATTTAGACATGATAGGCTTCTCTCACCTTCCTAAATGGCTTTGTGGTACCCGATCCTTTATGATTCATGTGGTGTTGCTAGTTGTGTGTCTTGCCTTTAAAAAGGGTTGAATGTGTCCAACAATTTAAGGACAGGTTTAAACTTCAATGCATCTCAATGTTTTTTAATTCTATCAGAGCACCGCCACCCACATTTAGACAGAGAGAAAGAGAAACAGAGAGAGACAGCTACACATATTTACATATATGGTACTTGTAACACAAGTACCATATGTAATATGTTACAAGATATGCCTGTCAAGAAATATATATGATATTTTGTTCTACCTGCCTCTGTTTGGGTATGATGACTAATATGCATTTATGTACGTATACCATACTTGTGTGTATATCAGTATTTATGCATTTTGAAAGTGCTTACTGTAATAAATGTGTATGTATGTGTGTGTATGTCAGTGTGTGTATATATGTACAATGTTAGTGGAAAGGCCTACATAGCGCAATAGTATTAGTGAAGAATAAGTGAGGTGAAAAAGAAGCAAGATGTATACGGTTGATAGGTTCATAGGTTCAAGGGTGTGTGGTCAAATCAGACCAGGCAAGAGTTGACTATTCCTGTACAGCAAGGGTTGCCCCTGTCGAAAATGACCCGGCGACAATATTGCTACCTGTAGGGGGGGTAGCAAAGAATTTTTCCAGGATATTCGAATGTAGGAATTCACTCGCTCAACATTTACGGGTATTGGTAGATGAGGGGAAGTTGCCGCTCCTGAGTGTGACAGTGTTTGGTTGTACCCCAATATTCTACATGTGTGCTTAGGATTTTCACATTCAACTTGCTGCAATGATGGATATGGTACACATTAATTGGTGGGCTGCGATGGCCCCCCACTTAGGAGTGTGTTGCAGCCTTGCCCCCTTTAAAACGTTTCAAATAGTGCACGTGGTCAGTAGCTTTAGCAATTGTCACTTTGGGGGTTATGGTTGTTATTACAGGAGGGATGACTGCTGTTGCTGGCGAAAAATTAATAATCTATAAAAATGTCAGATTGACTTAGTAAAAATACAGTCAGAATAATAGTTTGTGCTCTATCTCTAAACTTGCTTCCGCGCTACACCACCACATGCGTATGTCTTTGAGGGTCCAGTACCACATCATGTTGCTACCAAGATGTCTGTTTTTTACAGGTGCTCATAATTCTTTATGATAACTCCTGTACTGAAATTATGTCAAAACAATATTTCCGATTCTAGCAGTACAAACGTGTGTATGTCCTGAATGACATGGCCCCCACATAGTATGTGTGTACACATTATCGGAAACACATACCTGCATGTGTTAATGTGCGTGCTGATGTGACATATGTCATTTTAATTTGACAACATGTCACCTTCTAGAACTATGTAGTAGGCATGCATGATAAGGGATGAGTTTTAATAAGGTGACTGCATACATATGGAATCATATCTCATTGACTGACTTTGTGAGCCTAGATAGTGTTTTGCCTGTAGTGTACACATGCTTTTGACACCTGGCCATGATGCATCTACTGTTGATAATAGTTTTTTGGACACATAGCCAGATTCTTACTACTGTGGGCAGTGTATAACTAAAGACTTTGCCTGTTGCTGGTTTGTGTGTTTCTGATATTCACTTTCAACCCTGGTTGCCAACAGCTAATGATTTTCATGTGTAGGAAGGTAGCCTGTATTAACTGTAACTTAAGAGACTGGATTTTTGTGATGAGAAAGCGGTGTGCCACTATAAGAATGACATAATTTGTCAGGGACATAAACGAAGAACGTTTTGTAACAGTATTACTTTCAATACTTTCAGTGTGGGTACTGTGATGGAACCAGATACATGCACAGTGAAGCAAGGCATGCAGATGGACGGTCAGTATTGTATTGATACATGCACAGTGCAGCAAGGCATGCAGATGGAAGGTGTGATGGAACCAGATACATGCACAGTGCAGCAAGGCATGCAGATGGAAGGTGTGATGGAACCAGATACATGCACAGTGCAGCAAGGCATGCAGATGGAAGGTCAGTATTGTATTGAGTTGAGCTGCTTTCTCTTTTTGAATGTTCATACTGTAACGGTCACAGTAGTGGGTTGATAACACCATGATCTGTGTTGGTTTAGGTGTCCCTCAGAGACCTATCCAGGTGTGGATATGTGGCCATTCCTACGTGCACTGGTCATCGAGAAGAGCTGTAGAAATAGGAGCCAAAAATTTGTGGCAAAGTGAGTCCAAAATGCAGGTGTCATGGGTCAAGAAAAGAGGCTTGCAGTGGGATGGTCTGCTATGCTTGCTGTGTGAGAAAAACAGCAGAGGTGAAAAAACAGATATCCTAGTACTGCATCTGGGAGGAAATTACCTGACCACATGCCCCATTGTGGATCTGAAAGTGGAAATTAAGAAAATTTTGTGGAGACTGCTTACATGGTGGCCTAATCTACATATCGTATGGTCAGACATCATACAAAGGATGGATTGGAAGGGTGCACGTAGCATTAAGGCCATTGATAAAATCAGAAGACTGCATAATGGTTTCATGTGGGGACAGATGGAGCTGTGCAAAGGATCTGTGATTCACCATACTGCTATTAATGCTCGGCGGCCAGAGTTATACTGGTTTGACCATGTTCACCTTAGTGCCAGTGGACTGGATATTTTTATGTGTCATTTGAGAGAGTCTGTAATATTTGCGAAAACTAAGGTGCTCAGTTGCCCTGGTATGTAAATAAATGTGCTGACCATGCATGCAAGAAAATTTGTTTGACTGGTTAATTTAAGTGTTTGTCTGTAGTGACACAAGTAATCGGTCCATAGGTCAGTACACAGCAATGTGACATAGCCACGGGCTTGATAACACATGTAAAATAAATAAAAACAGTTAATGTACTCTTGGGTCTGTCTCAGTTTTCATGGAAAATGTGGTTGGGGCAAGGAAAGCTCTGTTGCCAGTTGAGGGGTGAAGATCAGTATGTACCATGGGTATTGCATTCACCCTACTAATAACTTAGTACGGCATGGCATGTGTTGAACATTTAGTGACCAAGTGAGTGTATTGCTCTCAGAAGAGCAGAAATCATTTGTATCTGACACAATTAGCCTCTGTTTTTGTATACCACGACTGTTGTGGATAGCACACCTACTATTTCTATCAATTTGAATATGCGTCATGGTAACTGGTGGACTACACATCCCCTATGTTTACAGCCAGTACTCGCTGATCATTGCTTATATTAGCACCCAGACAACAGAGTTTCTGCATGGGGCTTTCCAGTAGTATCTTGCGGCATTCAGTTGACTACGAAATCTATCAAGAGCAACCCTGAATGTTGCTAACCAAATGGGTTAGATGGTGGTATATGTTGTTCTTGGACTAACAGTACTAGTTACAATGTTATTAACTCTGCTTGACAGGAAAGCAATGCCGTGAATACCTAGAACGGTTGCTTCGGTTAACTATAGGGGAATGTCAGAGTACAGGTAAATGTCCTGATGCATGGTTGAGTGACAATTTCGTTCATTTTTTTTTTATTGTGTTTTCTTGTGTTTGGCATGTACATCAAACTTGTTAAACTGGCATATGACATCACTGCACGCATTTCCACCCTTACTGCCAACTCAGCCGTACATAAACTTTTGATGCTTACCATTGCCTACTCTTTTCAGAAAAAGCATGGTTTCCAAACCTATACCCATTTACTGTATCTGCCAGTCCATCATAGACTCCATGAAGTTACATTTTTGGCAAACGTAATAAATTGATTATAGCAGCAGTACAAGGATATGACTATGTGTACCCATCATCTTCTGAGTGGTAATTGTGCTTCATCTTCTGAGTGATAATTGTGTTTCAAAGTTAAAGTGATCATGTAACTATTTGTGTATTGTGCTGTGCAGTCAGTACATGTATTGGAAAAATTCAGAATTCACAGTGTAGATGAAGTCTACTTGTCTATGGCAAAACTTGCAGAGTACGGGAAAGTGTAGTGGCACATTACATCAGCTTACACATGACATGTATCCCTGTTCATGCTTAAAATGTGCTATGCTTCCGCAGTGATTGAAATTGGGAAATGCCATGCATCTCTGCTCTGCTACTGGATTGATGTCATGTTTCAATGGACAATGTGTTGCTTTTTGCACTTCAAAGAATTATTTGGCGTGATGTTCGGGATGAATATGCATGGTCCAGTTGCTTTCAGTTTTGAACCCGAATATGCACCGGGAGAAAGAAGACCAAAATGACGCCGAGATAGCAATGGAAGCAGTGATGTAGAAGAACATGAAGAGAACACCGAGAGCATGACTTGGTGCACGTGTGAAAATTGTGTTTTAATGAATACCCCACGTGAATGCTACTGCTGTGTATCATCCCATTGTGCACGTGCTAAAATTGCTCAGTTTGAACTCGCTGTTCAGCCAGTGTGCATCACTGATCACACAGACTTTGAAATGGCGTGCCTAACACCACTTGTACTGGAATTGATTCTGCGGTCAATGCACTACATTACAAGGCGATCATGCAACATACAGTGGACCAATAGGTAAGGGAGAAGTGTCTGATTCGAAAGATGGTTGCTGTTACAGCACATAAATACTCACAGGTGCTCTTTACTTAGTGCTATTTCTTACCTTGCACTGTATGAACATTACTTTTTAGAACAACACCAATTATGTCAGGTTAACTTTCATAGCCAGAGAAAAGCATGGTGACTTCCTTTCCACCTATTATAGGTAAATGAGTAGTTTGTGGTAAGACATTGGTAACTTAGTGTAGAAAGGTGTAAAACTGATGCTGCAGTCGAACGTTTACGTATTAGGGTCAGGTTGGAAAATATTATCCGTTATCTAGATTCCGGTGATAAGTGAAGAGTTGTATGTTGGCCAATGTTTGTTGCAGGCAGCACACACAAACATGTCATAGTCCTAACTAGAAATGTGAACAGAGCAGAAGGGTTTTTTGATACTTGTGATGAATTCATGATGAGGTGTAAGTTGCTATAATAGATGTTGTGATTTGACAGGTTGTACCACATGGTGGCATACCGGGCTTATGTGCTATGGATTTTTGAAAATCGAAGACTCGGACGTGGGAACAGAGTTGTAATTCCGGCATGTGTAGTGTCACGTATACGACAAAAATTTCCTGAAGACGACAATGAATATGTCGGTTTTCTGCCTTTTGAAGGGTTTTGGGTATACTGGGAGTAACGGACATACATTGGTGTAATGGAAGTTGAATGACTATTCAGTGTCTATAATGGACACCAGAACATTAGGTTTTCTGCTCTAAGGATGTCTGAAAGTGTAAAATGTCCTGTGCTTGTCTATGGCAATAAAAGTTAGAATTATTTGTAAATTGTTTTGACTTACGATTATTTGAAGCAGACTGTGTGAATAACTGATGTACTGGAAAGGTAAAGATGGATTAGTCATATTTAATTGCAAATACTGACTTTGGGTGTATTGCATGCAAGTTGTGCATTGTAGGTAATGTGTGGTCTGCTTGATGGCAGTGTACGCAATAGAGCCAATTATGATCCTGCCATACATAATGTCACCAACCTAGATATGGGTAATACTGCCTTATCAGTCCATGGCTCTGGCTCATGACGATACTGGTAATAGTTGAGACTGTGGACATGTATAGCTGATGCCTGCCTAAGTACACTGCTGTGTTGAGTCAATGAAGTTCACTACTGATGGGGAAATGTGTCCGTGTCCATAATGTCACATTGGACATGACGCATTCACTATAGACCTAATCCATACCCATTTTACGGTGGAGTGTACTGTGATGTACATCCGTAAAGTAAATTGAACATTTTCTATATGTTTCTGAAGTCAGGCACAAGTCATGACAAGTGTAATATCATTGTTACATGTGTACTGGCATTGTATGATGCCTTGATACTGCATTGCTGAGCAGTTATCGCCGATTGACCAAAGGGGTTAGGGAAGGTCGCGAAGTGTGATTGTCATCGCCTACTATGATTTTGTCCTTGCTGTAATATGTGAAGGCACACACAAGCCAATCATGGGTGACAGATCATTGATGTGCAATATTGTAGACACAATGTGTAGTACAACATATTAACAATTCAGGGTGTGTGAGTGTGTTGTAATGGTCATTCAGGCTGCTAGAAATGATGGTACTTTATATGCAGGCCAGTAAAAAATTGCCAAGGCATTGAGTTACTCTGCGATTATGACCAAATCACTGAGATAGGCTTAGTCCAGCTGTATTACTAAGGCCGGATTACTGAAGGTAGTTAACTGAAAGCTATGGCTTCGAAGGGCTTCTGTTCAAGAGCGAGTGATAAGAAGTGGTCAGGTACAAACACACCCAGACTGACTTCCACAAAAGCAGTTTTGGTTTGTAACATTTTAAGTAGACCTTGCAGCGAGTACATGGCTGGGTATATTCCACCAAACTGTTATGTATTCATAGTACATCTTATGTTTCTGTGAAGGTGTAGTCAGGGCCATTAAACTTTTTTTGTACAAATGTGCTCATCTAACAATCAGTTTATATTTCCATGTACAGATAGACATATATTGCATTGCAGCACTGAAATATATTTTGTTTAAAGTTATTTGATGCAGCCAATATGTAGTGTATTACAGTACATTGGTGTGTAACTTTGCATTCAATAACTGCATGGATTTATAAATAATTTTAAGTTTTTTTTATTAGGTTAGTCAGTATTCTCCACAAGGATTTGACAGAATGCTGCAGTGTTTGGCCTATGGCTGCCAGACCAGAAGAGGGAGCATGCCTGAAGGGATGTCATTCCACTGTTTTCCGCGGAATGCACAACTGTGCACAGTGTGGCTGTGTCGATATGGAACAGATGTTGGTGACATTCAAGAATTTTTAAGGCAGAGATAGTGAGAAACCCACAAAGCATTACCTGTGCTCTCGTCACTTTGAGGAAGACATGTTCGAATTAGACTACTGCTATGAACTGATGCCAGATTCCACGAAACCACATAGACCTCATCGTATATTGAAGGCCAATGCACTACCAACGTTGTTTGACTTTGCCCAAAAGCACATACGGAATACTTCGGTGCAGCGTATTGATCGGATTATGTGAAGAAAGGTATGTCTGCTTTTACGGTAACAACTACTATTAAAAGATGTCAGGACACTACTGTCCAATGACCAGTATTGAGCAAGCAAGCTTAAAGACCATTAAGTAATACCAGGCTTGTATATAGTCACTCTAAGGATGATGTCACTTTTTAGTTACTTATTGAAGTGCATGTGAAATATCACAACATTATCTGTAGTCTAAAGTCAGGTGGAGATACAGAGAAGGTTCTTAACTATTTGATTGTATTTGTACTACATCAGTGGTGTGCACAAATATTACTGTTGTACTTGTATTTGCGACCTAAAAGGTGTGCAGAAGTATTACTGTTGTTGATGCACTTGCAAGTGCATCAAGATCACTGGCTCAATTAAAGGTTACAATGTAGTATATGAAGTTGTTCTCCTGTATTTTGCAGCTTGTGGAGGACCTGCTGTCAGAACCACAGGCCGTACAAGAGCATTTGGAGGAGACAGCCAGAAGCAGTAATATGCAGGTAAATCCAATCAGTTGCATCTGGCAAAAGTACACTTGAAATTAGGCTATGCACTCCATTTTTAAATTTTGGCAGAAAGGTTTATAAGTAAGGCGTGATGTACAATGCATTATTACATTTGTACTGCAATGATAGCGAGAAATTTCATTAGTAGATAATTGGAAAAATAGATATGTGACTGACTAGGGTACAGTTGACTAACAGTTGTACATCTGTGTGAGTATCAGTTAGACTCCACACGGGTTTGGAAGTATGAGTAGTTAAATCAAAATAAAATGTGCATTTACGGGATGGATGTTCTGATGAACCAAAAGTTAAGGTGATAAGAGTCTTGTCATTTACACTTTCCTGTAATGAAATTTTGCATGTAGAGATGACTGAAAGAGGAGGTTGTGTAGGACTGTTTTTGTGTGAAGAGCTCATGCTGAAGTAATGTCTATTAGAAAGGGGAAGTTGTACAATCCCGGTTCCAATTCACACTACTTTGGTAAAAACTTTGAGTATGGCCCACTTTGGTAGAAGAGGGTACATAAACACATGGCACTGACACATTCTACAAAACTAAAGGGTGTCTATACATAAAAGGATAGGCATGCATACATCAATGTCTAACTCTTAATTGTTCTCCATATGGCTTAACTACAGCCTGCATCAGTATTGGAGCATGATGATCGCTGTGAGGGAATGCAGACGGACGTTACTGAGCAGAATCGCAGTGTTTACATGGAGTCAGGCATACGTCCTACTTATGTAAGTGATATGTACCAATTAGTACATTTGAGAAATATCAGATGATATCAGTGTGCAGTGATTCCTTTCGGTTGTGAGGCAGTAATCACCCTATTCTCTTTGTGGTTTTGGAGTGGACTTTTGGATTACATCCCTTAGCACCTGGGCCCGTCATTGTAGCACTGTGTCCATGGTCAGCTTGTCCCACAAAAATGAGCAGACAGCATGCAAAAATCATGAAGGGATATGTCACGGACGAGTGTAGCATAGCTGCATGTGTCCAATATATTTACAGTAGCAATTTAACAGGTGCGTTTCTCTTGAAATTGTTGGGCTGGTATGTCACAATGTCACTCTGTGGATTTTGCAGACAACTATATGGAAGCTTAAGTTGTTGTTGTGTATTTCAGCTTAGAAATTGTAAATCAGGTGTGATATGCAACCAGAAGTGCAGGTGTTTGAATGACCATGTTAGAAATACTGTGACTCCGGACATTTATTATAAGACTTAGTGTTTGTGATGTAATTGTAAATGGCCACCACAGCACAAGCATTACAAGCATGAATGCCCCTCAAGTTATAGTCACAGCACATCAGTTCGTAACATGATTGTCATGATTCATTACAACATACCTACACTGACCTGTGGCAGTGAAAAGGTTCTTTTATAGCCATGAAAATGCTGCAAGGCTTTTTATGTACTCGGCCTTATTGTGTATGCTAATTGTAATGTATGACAATCAGTTTTGAGATATAGTGCTAAGGATGCCTATACTATGTATTCTAAACAGGTGGAGATGGAACTTGGACCAGTCTGCACAGAGGTCATTGTGGACAACAGTGAGGTAATGATTAGTAGATTGAGAAAAACAGGTAAGTTGAAGAATAAGTCCTGTCAGACCCAAAATATGCTGACTGCAGTAAGTGTAGGAATACAGGCCAATATACCAGACAGTAGTAGTAACACATCTGAAGTAAAGTTGATCCAAAGCCATAATGTTGCTATTCAATTCCCAGAAATAGTCGTGCAAACATTTGTAGATCACAATTACAGTAAGGTTTCAAAATGCATGCAGAAGAGAAATGCTTTGAAGCCAAGCACAGAAGACGATGAATGTCATACTAATGTAGAGAGTATCAGTAATCATCCTTCAGTGGTACAGTCTTGCACTGAAGTAGTGCAGGTCCAAAAAGAAAATGAGGGCAGCATGTGTAGTGACAACAGTAGTGAGGACTGTATGTCTGAAGGAAGTACAGAAAATATGGGTAATGAGAATCTGCAAGACCCAGACTGGGGAGAATCGTCTATAAGCTTGTCTCAGTCTGAAGCGGATGATTCATTCCAGGAATTGTCAGAGGAGGAAGACACTGTTGGACAAAAAAAATTCATTGTTTTCGAGGCATGCCTCGATAACTTGTTGATGAAACTTATATGTCCAGTGTGCAGGACAGCAGCTTGTGAAATTGAGAAGAAGACCATACTTGGAACTTTTGTTTGTGTTAAAGTGTCCTGCTTTAATGGACATGAGATTCTAAGCTGGGAAAGCCAACCACTGCTTGGTCGAATGCCAGCAGGCAACCTAATGAGTGCCACCGCAGTACTGTTTAGCGGTAGTACTTACGCACACATATCAAGGTTTTGTGCCTACCTAGGTGTAGAATTCATAGGAAAGACGACATATTACGACATACAGAACCAATATCTTTTCCCAGTTGTGCAATTCCATTGGCACGAGCAGCAGAAGGAGCTGTTGAAGGACGTTGAAGGGAGACTGATAAGGTTAGGTGGTGATGGACGCTGTGACAGTCCAGGATTTTCCACTAAGTACTGTACCTACAGTATGATGGATTTAGACACAGGATACATACTGGATTTTGCTGTGGAGCAGGTCTGTGAAGGGGTGGCATCAGTGCGACTTAAGAAGATAGGTTTTGAGAGGTGCATGAGAAATTTAATTAGTAAGGGTGTGAGTATTGGAGTAGTAGCAACAGATAGGCATCGGGGTATAGCATTACTAATGCGTACTCAATTTACTGACATAGAACATCAATTTGACATTTGGGACATGTGCAAAAGCATTCGCAAAAAAATTATGCTGGCTGCCAAACAGAAAGGACAAGAGGATTTACTGCCATGGTGCCGCAGTATTTGTAATCACTTGTGGTGGTGTACAGCAACATGTGAGGGTGATCCATTATTACTTATGGAAAAGTGGTTGTCCCTGTCATATCATGTGATTGACCAACACAGCTGGGGGGGGGTGCAACCAAATATGTGAAATGTCCACATGAAGTACCAGTCCCTCGTGGGACTGATAAGAAATGGTTAGAGGAAGGAGGGGAGTGCCACAGTACACTGCATAAGATAGTAAGTAACACATCGTTTATAAAACATCTGCAGCAGATGACAAAGTTTTGTCATACTGGCAATCTGGAGGTATTCCATGCATTGCTGTGTCGTTACTGTCCAAAGTTAGAGCACTTTAGCTATGGAGGCATGAAAGCAAGAACAATGTTAGCGGTCTTGGACCACAATGCAAATCAAAATAGGGAGCAGTTAGTTATTAGATGTCCCTCTAGTCGCTCCAGGCCAGTTGGTGAAAGGAGATACAGAATAGTGTATCCCAAGGTCAAGCAGGAGTGGATAGCAAAGCCTATATTTGATGGTAGGAAGTATGACTACATCTATGACCTCATAATGAAGGTAGTGTCTGCCAAGACAGGTAGTCTGAGTGTGGATCCAGTGCAAGTACCAGAGCTGCCCAGAAACATAGCTAGATGTGAGCGGCCAGAGAAAAATACTGTAATTGCATGGTTACAGTCTCGCTTCCATAGTAAGTCATAAGGTGCACGTAAACAAATGTACAGTTATGACTATTTGATAACTAACTGAGTCTAGGGTACATTAAGGATAAGCTGCTTGTCATGTGCTTATGTGAAAAGAGCCAAATTTGTAAGCAGTGCCATTGGTACATATTAAATACAAAACAGTTTCAGATAGTCTGCGAGACTTTGACAGCAGCGGCCTATCTGACTACTGTCACTTAGTAGAGAAAAAAATCCTGGTGGAAGCATCACTATTGAAAATATGAGAAATGTTAGAGTGCGTCAAGCTTCATATTTCTTTGTTAAATCAGGTAGTCATGGTGAGGCAGTTACAGAAGTAGATGTGAACTCGTTTATGATAGTTAAATGTACCTGTTGGATGAGATGGGACATTCAATTTCTGTCACTTGGACTGTATCAGCTGAAGTTAGTCTTGGTTTTCTTCCACTTTTACCCACTTTTACAGGTGAATGCTTGTATCGCTTTGAACATGTGTGGTATGTTTGAGAAAAATAGGGAATGGCCTTAGATAATGATATGGAACCTGTTATATTTCAGGTGACATGTCAGTGTATAGTAGCTGAAAATGAGTTGTCTAAGTGGGTATTAATGTATACAGAGCAACAGCTGATCCATGTAAAGTGTGTATGCATATAATGGTATAATTGTTTCCAATGGTTCTCTCTCGTCTGAGTCCTGGTGATTGAGAAAAGGTGATCTGAAAGCTGGGTGATCCATTTTGTGGTAATGAAAACTTTGCTGTCATGAACATTGCTGGAGAGAACCATCCAAGTGACGATGGAAGTGGTATTTGACATGGGTGCCAGAATTACCGAGCTGACAGTAAAGGTGGGTATCACCAATGATTTTACAGCATGCAAGAAGTAAGGATTAAGTCATACATAACTGTTTTTATCTGTAACCTAACAGTATGTGTTATTGATGGGCATTTACAGGGGATGTGAATGTGGAGAGCTCAACTGAAGAAATATAACCTAAAGAAAGGGAAAGGATCGGCAGAGTCCTCATGGTAAATATTGCACAAATGAAATATTACAGTCAAGGTAAGTGTGATTTAGTTAATAACGATAGCCCTTGAAGCAACGATGACAGCTCATAAGCGAGTTTGAAAGGTAGGCAATACTCATACTTGTTAGTGAAAGGAACTGTCATGATAGTGTGTTATACATGAGTGTTTTCTTTATAGTGAAGGAATTATGTTTGAGCAAGAGTGGCATTGGTTCTAGGTTGCCATATGCAAAGTGTTTATAGTGTGCAGATAAAATGTATAGTGATAACAGCATTCAGGAATACCAGCTGGAACAGGTTTCAGCTCACTGCACATTGCTGGACATGAACACTGCAGAGGCATGCTGTATTAAGGATGATGGACAGTGAGACCGAACCATGAGAGGGATGGTTGTTGAGACTGTGTCTGTTGCATGATGCACTTGCAAAGGATAGGGAATGGGGGTGTTCAATGGCAGTCAGTTGATTACATTCTGTGGTGGTATAATAGATACACTTAACAGTTGCAGTGGTCATTTTCTGGTGACTTGACGTGCTTGACACACACCTATGTTAGATGTTGTAAGGGAAGGGAAACTGAAAGGTTATGATCTGCTGACTTGAAAGCATAGGGGTGTGACACTATTATGAATGTTTGACGTGCAATTGGAAGGAAAGCACAATGAACAGTGGACGGACTGCTTGTAACATAAAAATGAGAGGCAGTGGTAGATAAATGCTACTAATTAGTGGACGTGCAGTTGATGAAATGCTATGTGTTATAGCAAACATTCATGCACATAGTTAATTTAATTGGAAATTTTGTATCCTTATTTGGGCACACTGAATGCAGGCACAACCGTAGGATAAGTATATTGCTAGTCGTGCATGGTTTTGTGTGTTCAGGACATTTTCATATATGTAATTGCATCATTATTTTTGTTTGATACACTTTGGTATTACAGAGAGTCTGCTAGTTGCAGTAGTGCATTGAATTGGATCAGACCATGCACAGGGATAAAGGCAAAAATCATACTAAGCAAAGTTGTTGTATGTATGAAGTATGTACTGTAAACCAAAAATACATTGAACCTATATAATTAGCAGTAACCAGTTTCTGTAGACACTCTTGCACAGTCACTGAGAAGCCATTCATTGTTAGACATGAGCCTGATAAGCAAGTGGGTGGTGACATGGCACAGGAATCACAATGCTCAAAATCCTGTGTTGCAGTTCTGCCCTGTAACAGTGTTTCTAGTCTAAGCCTTTGTGTAGTGTGCTCCCTGTCACCTGTGCAGATGATGATGGCTGGTGCCCTTGACACACTGTAACTTGTGTGAACATGTACTAAAGTCTGATGCACAGTGTGAGACAGCATAACATTATGCAGCTGTCACAAATTTGATACCAAAGGGGTTTGTGTGATGTGATACATGTATTTTAGGTAACCTTCAGTAATTTGTAGGGCTTACACACATTTATAAAAACGGGAGAGCTCTATGACATGTGCTTTTGGTTCTCAGGTTGCAATATTTAGGAGAATTTGGAGTAAGATGTGCAATATTGCCAAAAGGGCACACAGCACTGCCTGGTACAGTGATTTGTAATAACGTAGACAGGAAAATTATGGAGTCAAAATTGTCAGTCTGTACTCATGAAACTGACAGTAGTATTACTCGGGTGTGCTTTACTGCCTGACTTGACAAGTTTAATTACTACAACTGCAATTTGGATGCTGCAATACTTACTTTAGTGAAAGGTGTAAACCCTCTTATGTGATGTTTTCTGCGAACTACATGTCTCTTTTGTTGTTTTAAAGATACAGAAGTCAAATTATTAATGTGAAAACATGAATAACTGTCTGGCTGAGTAGTGTCTACTGCCAATTAACAGCTCGATATATGATCCGTGTAGCAGTAAGATTTGAAATATGCACAAAGAAAGGCAAGGAGGGCCTCAAAATAAATTAACTAATATGGAAAAAGGACTAAAGGATTGCTAAATAGTATCTGCTGAATTAGAGATGATCATATTAAACTCCCAAAGTGCCTCAGTTATCTGCATTATGCAAGTGATACATACATGCACAAAATAATTAGTAGCCCACTGCAAAAAAATAATTCACTGCATGGAGTATAGAAAACAGTGAGTTTTCAGTACTTGCTTTTACTGTGCCAGCATCATAGACACAGGTTTGCAGTCTACTGTTTGTGGAGATGATGCTAATGTCATTGAAAATACAGAAATAACATGTCACTAGGCTGATGTTCCTCAAAGAGATTGTAAAACATACATAAGTGAACATAATAATGTCTTGTAGAAATAAGGAGGAAATAAAAATAGTGTAGACAATGAAATAATCAAAAGTTATCCAGCACTGTTGTATGAAATTTAATTTGAAATTGTTTACATAAATCTTTCTGCTGCTGTCTAACAAATGATTCTGCAGGCAGAGGGGAAGACATTTGAAATGGCACTCCCTTCCTTTCAATTGTGAGCTGTCATTTGCAGTGGCAGTTTTCAAACCTCTGCAGTAGTGTGGGAGGAGGGGACTGTCAGTTCAGGCAGGACTACAAAAGAACACTTAGAACAAAGGCATCCAATTTAGCTACAACTCTGTCTGCTGCTAGATAACTTCAAATTATACTGTAAAGCAAGTTGTGATCTAAATATAAATGAGGGTGATTAGCAACAGAAAAGAAGCAGGCCTAACACAGACGAAATCCAAACTGACAACGAGCCACAGATTTCCCATTATATGTCAATGGTATGGGAATTCACAGTTACTTCCTTATGTCTGGCATGAGTCACAGAAAGGAGACTTGAAATGCTTTATGGGAAAGAGAAAGGCTTGAAGGAGAAGAAGATCACGTTGATATAGCAAGCCCCATCAGTAGCCATGTTGTGGTAAAATAGCTAAAATTACTAATAAAGCACTTAGAGTAAATTTTAGGTGTTAAAATAGGTCTGGAAACAAAAATAGACTGAAAAAAACATATTTTTTTAGTTCTAGGGTGGAGTGTTCCTTTAAAGGAGGTTCAGAACAGGAGAAGGCGGTGCTTTCCTGAAAACCATCGATGCATAAAGTAAGGAGGATCAGAATAGGGGAAGGTAGAGCTTTCCTGAATACCCTTGATGCATAAAGTATGACAGCTTTGTTGAGGCTTGATGCAGAGTTTTACCTAGTGGAAATACCTACTGCACGGAGATGGAATCCATGCTTGGAAGTGTACCGCAGGCTTTATCTCTGACTTTAGTGGTACGTAGTGTAAACACTTGTCCTACACAGTTGGAATATAGGATGGGAGAGGTGTGCAGCCTTGGACTTTGATTTTAAATGTGACCCACAGCTGAGAGGACTACGCAGAATGTGCCTGGGTACTGGAGAAAGCTTTGCATCTACTGTTTTATTCATTTTAAAATCCAGGCAATCTGTCTTTTTCCCTTATGGATGTAACAAATACTGCTTTTTTTAATTGCTGCCTTCTGTGATTCCTTAAACATAAACTGGTGGATAGTAGAGGCAGATGGCTAGAGACTAGTCATGTAATATTCCTCATTTGCATTTAAGAGTTTGACATTTTGGGTTAATGATCAAAATAAAGTTATTACCAATGATTAGCTTTCATTTGGATGTTATTTGGAATTTATTGCAGGTACTCAAATGTTTATGGACATTGGGCTTGATTTTAGTCTCTGAGTTTCTAATGAAGAGCCAAGTAACCCACTTACGCTGTACTAATGATTTCACAAAAAGGCTGAAACATGTATGTTTGGCTACTGGGGTTTGACTTTATTGGCCCAAAAGAAAAGTGAAAAGTTGTAGGCTTTCAGAAGACATGTTGCTGAAATACTGTTATTTCTTTAAATGGTCATTTGTAGATATCTCACGGGCCTCCGCAACAGTGAAGATTCGAGCTTGGCTGAGTCCTTCTTGCAATTTTTACTAATGGTTTGTGTGATCTTTTTACCTTTGTTTATATAAATGTAAATATATATATATATATATATATATATATATATATATATATATATATATATATATATACATGCACAAATAATCGTAGCATCTCTGATATTGCAGACTAGCAACCATGACCGGTTGCCTGTCATCTTTAAGAATTAATGTTCTGACTGGCTTAAAGAAAAAAAGATAAAAAAAAAAAAAAACATCCAAATCAATTACCTTCAAGCTTTTCCTTACCCTTCTAAAGAGAAAGAAAGCGCCCTCCCACTCATTATGTTTTTTTAGGGGGGGGGGTTGAGGGGTATGCATGTGTATATGCATTTTGTATCATCATAACAAAAGTCAACATTCTTTCACATACCCAGTGCGTACCTGATTATATACCTTAATTCTTGTTAAGAACTCTACATGGGTTTGTTTGAAATGCAAACATTAAAGAGTCAAGCAACAATGTAGATATGAAAGAAAAAAACATCAACACAAAAGGGTGAGATGCCGTTTGTTTTATTGCTTTTTCTTTGCATAACTCAAAGCATTAAATCTGAGACGCAGGAAGTAAAGGATTGATGCTGATAACGGGAATCATCTCGTGATATTCCTGCTGCACAGTTTGGGTGTTTCATGGCACATTTTCTTCATTAGTTTCTTCCTTCCTGAAACACAAAATGTATTAAGGTTATCAGCATTAAAATGTTCATATCTGAGAAAATAAATCATTTTATCTGAATATAAGCACAGAAAGAAACTACAGCAAAATTGTATTCCCATCCACTGTTACAAAATAATATTAAGAAAGTGCACAGAATGAGTAGTATTGTCATTTTAGTAAATGATCTCGGACAAAATAAGTTTTTAAAGATGATAATCCTTACTTATTTGGCACATGGCATACATGTGAATGCACACAGCAAATATTTAAGTGCTGATATCGATACATGGCTAGCCATAAAAGAAAAACAAAATTCTTACATTGCACTTCTTCTAAGAAATTATTCTACGCATTTTATATTGTATCACACAATCTAATATAGGATATCTACTAAATGAAATTGTTATGACAACCGTATTTCACCCCACATAGTCCTGCTGCCTGTCCAAGATACAATTAATTCCTATGCCGTTCTAAAAATTCTTACTCATAGGACCTGAAATAAGCATACCTTTTTACTGGGTGTGCGACTACGTCCAAATTCAGAGCTGCCTGGTTGTTTTCCTGTTGCTAAGAAATAATATAATCATTAGGTAATTTCAGTCACTGTTTTTCAGAAGCATTTGTATTGTTTGTATAGTCTTCTCTTTCAGCTGTTCCCATTAGGGGTCACCACCTTGGATCATCTGTTTCCATTTCTTCCTGTCCTCTGCATCTTGCTCTGTAACACCAACTACCTGCATGTCCTCTATTAGCACATCCATAAACCTAATCTTAGGCCTTCCTCTTTTCCTTTTACCTGGCAGTTCCATCCTTAGCATCTTTTTCCCAATATACCCAGCATCCCTCCTCAACACATGTCTTTACTGTGACAGTTATTCATTAACAGCTGTATGAAGTTTAGTGATCATGATGGCATCATGCAGAGCTGCCAAAATGATTGCACTCAGTTTGGCATGTATTAATTAGGCCTACACAATGTGCTCTGCAAGAATGGAAAACAGCAGAATATTGTAATATAAGCATAAGCAGATGCTGTTGTTGTTGTTGTTTGTCTTTCGGCTTTTTCCCAGTAATGGGTCACCACAGCGGAACTCTAGTTTGCTAATGATTGGCAGTAGATTTTTTACAAAACGCCGAGGTGCCATCTCAATGCCCAACCTTCAATGAAGGCATGCCCATTTACGCACGCATGTCTTTCAAACACTACCCAATAAACAGATGTAGTACATGCTAATTAACCAATCCATTAATGCAGAGCTATTCAGGAAACTATAAAGCAGTTATATACACTTGGTATAGGCTTTTGCAAGTACACAAAAACCTTTTGGAATAGAGGCATGATTACACTTAGGAAAATAAATATGTTAGGGGTTATTGCTGCAATTACTATGCTGTGCGTGTAACATGCCTTAAATCAGGGTGCTGCTGCCAGACCGCAGGAAAGAAGAAGAAGAAGAAAGTTGTTTAGACCCTGTTTGACATATCATGGACTGTATGAAACATAAATTGTTGGCAGATACAGGCTAGACAGGGAAACACTGGAAGAAATAACCGAACTCTGCTGTCCCCAAGTCATGCCCCAGAGAAATCATGGAGAAGAGAACCCATCACAGTAGAAACAAAGGTACATTTAGTATTGCGTATACTAAATGCTGGTACTTTCCAGAAACCCACAGGTGATATATTAAAGGTGTCACTGGCATCAACTTCTAGAATATTTCATTAAATACATTCAAGGAAGCATATTTGTTTCCCATGAACAACACAGGAGAGAACAAGAAACATGCAGGAATTTTGTGCAATAGCAAACTTCCTTGAAGAGTTAACGGCATTAGATCACACAGACATAGAAATAAAACCACCACCTGGGGAACAGGGAAGGAGGTACAGTAACAGAAAAAGTTTCTACTCCATAACCTGTCAGTTTGTCTTTAATCCACCAGGGATCATCAACAATATATATGCAAGTAATCCAGGCAGTTTCCATGACTCACACCTGTATCACATTTGGGAGCTGTACATCAGGTTTGCTCGGGGTGACTTTACTCAAGAGCATCTAGTGGGGATGCAGGTTATGCACTGGAGCTCTAGCTCATGACACCCAGACAACACCACTAAGCAAGGATAGAATAAGGTCCATGCTCAAACATGAAATATCATAGAAAGTGTGTTTGGTTGCTTAAATCAGGGTTCTAGTGTCTAGACACATCAGGAGGTGTACTCCAGAATGACCCTGGTACTTGTGCTGAAATACTTACAGTGTGTGTACTATGATACACAATATCATTCTCAGACAATAGCTCTTATAAAGGACAGCAGGGGGCAGGACTACAGTTTCAAAAACACAGGCAGTTCCAGCAGCAGATACAGATGAGGAGACTAAAGGAGAACCATCAGCTGCAGATGGTGCTAGCAGACAGACTCATGCACAGTATGCCCTGGCTCTGGCTAACAGACAAAGGATAGAATGCACAATCACTAGGCAGCTTAAAGCCAAGATCATATGCACATGCACATTCAAATATGAAAACTGATGCCTGTCAAACACCATAAACTTTAACTAGCCATGTAATGGCTGTGTTCTTATAGCATCAGGCAGGAGAAACACTGAAGAACACAGTTAGTACTTGCACTAATAGTAGCAAGCCAGGAAAATCAAAAGGTATTACTGTTCAGTGTAAGGAGAATAAACAAAATACTCCACTTCCTAGAAGCTCTATTCACCCTAGAGAATGCAGACATCTGTGCAGTCACTGAGACGTGGTTTAAAGCTGCAGATATAACACCAACAGTGCAAAGTTATACTGCCCTCCACACATTTAGACTAGCTACTACACAGACAGGAACTAAAGTTGGAGGTGTCTATATTTACATCAAAAGTAACTATACCTCAAAGCTGGTCAAAGAGGACAATGCACTTGAGCTGCTCCATGTTCAAATCACCACAGGCACAATCCAATACCTCTTCCTTGCATGCTATAAGTCCCTCTCTGTGACCCAGGAAACCCATATCATGTATTTAAACTTATTAGAAACACTCACCATCCAACCCAATACCATATTCATGAGTGACTTTAATTATCCCACTATTAACTGGGAATCCTATATGCCACCAAACATACAGTCACATAGATTCCCGGATTTTGTAAACACAAACTCCCTAGGTCAGATAGTCAATACACCAACCAGGGGTGCAGCACTCACTAATATGGGAGAGTGCTGCACACCCCCTATTGTAATGTCTTCCCAGGTGAGGTCAAACCACAAAATGGTATCCATTGAAGTAAAAATCAAACCTGGACCCCCAGCTTAACCTGCAATATTCAGGAACTACTATAAGGCTAACCTCCTTCTATTAAGTGATAACCTGGCAAAATTTTCAAGTCCCCATAAACCCTGAGAACACTACTGCCTATGCAGAACTGTTCACAGAAACCCTGTGCATGCATGTTAATAGCTGCATAGAAGCAGCTCTACCCACCAGGAAGAAGTACAAAGCTAACTCAAAAAAAAAACAAGCCAACCTGATGGAATCACAAAATCAATACACTGTACAACAGAAGGAAAAAAATCATGGCAAAAATTAGGAGGTACAGCACCCAGCAGGATAAATGCACTCTCATCTAACTAAACAAACAACTCAGAGGACAAATAAAGTCTACTAAAGCCAAATTTGAGATAAATTAGGCCTACAAGGCCAAGGACAACAACAAGGCACTATTTAGTTATGTCCACAACCTCAAAGGCTATACACAATTGTATGCAGAACTCATTGTAAATGGAGCCACTTATACTGAGGCAGAAGACACAGCAAACCTACTGGCCAATAAATTCAGCTCCAACTTTACCACTCTCTCCCTCTCAACCTTCCCTCAGGAAATAATCAACTATAAATCCCTCTTCTATCACTAGTGAACAGGTCCTTAATGCTCTCTCTCTAAGGCCAAGAACACTGCATCATTGGGCCCAGACAATGTTCTATGATGGTTTCTAAATAGCATGAAACATGCCCTATCAGGGCCTCTGGATTTGCTATTTAACTATAGCCTCCAGAGAGGCTTTGTGCCTCATGAATAGAGAACACCAACAGTCATCCCTCTGCACACAGGTGAGATGTCTGCAGACCCTGTAAACTACAGGCCCCTAAGTCTCACTAGTCTTACATGTAAAGCCATAGAAATAATTATTATGGAACTGATCAATAGTGATACAGTAAACCTCCTAACCCTGCACCCAACCCAGGTGTTTTGTCAAGGGCAGGTAATGCTTTCTTTACCTGGTGGACTTCTTTGAGAAGGTCACCAAACCAATGGATGAGGGCAAAATAGTTCACACTGCCTACCTTGACCAGGCCAAGGCATTTGACATAATATCCCACTTAGGCATTGTTGGGAAACTCAAGAGGTTAGACACAAACTTGAATGTCACCAGGTGGATAGCCAACTGGCTCACAGATAGGACCCAGGAAGTTAGAACTGGGGAGTCCACCTCTATAAAGAGATCAGTAACAAGTGGAGTCCATCAGGGATCAGTCCTTGGACCTCTCCTTTTTGGCATTTACTTCTCTGACGTCAAGACCAATGTCAGTGGTCTCTGGCTGAGAAAATCTGCAGATGATTGTAAATCAGGCGCTCTCATTGAATCCCACAATGACACAAATGTTCTCCAGGAAGGGCTGCCACAGACAGACAACTGGTGTCAGAGCCATGGACTAAAACTAAATGCCAGTAAATGCATAATAATATCATTCTGGAAATCATCCACCCCAGTAACTGTCATATTGACACACACCAATTAAAGACAACCCAGTTGTCGGGGACTTTGGGACACACATAGACAGTAATCTAGCCTTTGACCATCCCGTGTCTACAGTAGTAAGGTAATCATTGTATGTTGCACAACTTATAAACAAAGGTATGGCAACTAAATCCAAGGAAGTCATTGTTCCACTGTATTCAGCATTCATCAGACCAATAATCGAGTACAGTGCTTAACCAGGCATATTCAACAACTGGAACATCCACAGAGGTTCATCACTAAAGGAATACAGGGCATAAGTACAGTGTCCTATGCAGACTGCCTTAAGGCCTTATCCTTCTATTCTGTCTCCTACAGGGTTTTGAGGGGAGATCTATGCCCAGCATACAGAACATTGTCAGATCCAACTCTGATGGATCTCTTGCATAGCCACAAAACAAACGGCATACGAATTAACTGTTTTAAAGACTTAAACATTGCCTGTGACATAAATAGGACCTGCTGGAGGGACAGGTATGTATCCCAGAGACTACCCTGTCATTGGAACAGGCTCCTCATCCATGTGAAGCAGAGTTTCCCCCAACCCAATTCAAGTGCAACTTGGACAACTGGATGGTGAACAGGAAATTCATCCCCGGTTTGACACCTATGTCTCTGATGGACACAGGCAAGCTGTAAATGGTTAATTTCCCAGGCCCTTGCTTGTAAATCATTTATCTCTCAAGCCCCTGCTTACACTTATCAAGGGTATCAGAGATTTGTGAAGCATGGCTAGGCATGAAAGGGCCATTAAGGTAATTAGCCTAGTAAACACCTATGAACCTAAATGTTATATCACTGATTGTTCTCATATTGACATATGTATGTGCCCTATGTTTCCAAACAAGTTGAGGCCCAAACAACCCTCCCACACCAAGCTGCCAATCCAAATACACAGATCCAACACCAACCCTCCCCCTCATAAAACACATAAAAGAAGTATAGTTTGAACTCAGTTATGGGCACAGATTGTGTAATACCTCTGTAAAGGTGATAGCACAAGTTTAAACTTTGCAATAGATTTCTTCATTAACAAATTAACGATTATTTGTGTGACATTAGATAAGTAACACCAAACATTTAAAATATCCTTATCCACTGCTGTTGAGTCCAGCCCGGTAGAAAAACACAGAGTCCTTTTTCCTTTTACTGCCAACACAGGTAATAACAACAGACCTCACTACATACTTAAAATATCATTATCTGCAGAAGTGTTTAAACACGACATAAAATTTAATAATATATTTGGCATGTAACATTCAGTAGCATAACTGAAGAAATGCAGAAATGGCTATGCCAAAACTAAGGGATTAATGTAAATACAAATTTATACAAATGGTCTTTATCCATCACTGCATTTCACCCTTGTAATGTCAAATGAAAGTATTATTTAAGAAGCAGCAACATAACTTGACAGTACAGCTCTACAGAAAATAGTTAAATCACCCTAATTGCTCCTATTCTAGCACTATTTAGCTCTCTGGTTCAAGACAGTCCCCCTAGTGTGATACAAGGGCACTGCCTACACCATTAAGATTGTATAGTGCAGAGTCAGCCTTTACAACACTGTCAGTATGTAAATGAGGTGTCAAGTTATTAGCATTCATGAATACCAAAATATACACAGTATGCAGGCAATGCAAACATGCTATAGGGACCTACGCAATTGCATGAACATGCTCCCAGCTTTGTAAGGATGAGCACTAACAAGTGTTACCTGTTAATGTCATTTATGTGTCTCTGATTACACAGACAGCATGAGCAATCAGCTTTCTCTGTCTCCCCTCTCTGATTGTGCATCAGGGAGAAGGGACTTAACAAAAAAGTCTAAAAGTACATTGACTGATATATAGGAGATTGTCAGTCCTAATATTTCAGTGCCAGAATCTTTATTTCTTGTCTCATATTCTGTTATTTGCACACTATTTGGCAGTATGAAAATCTCTTTCAGAGCTTAAGGAAAAAGAAGAAAAAGTTAGATTAGGCTGTGGTAGGTCACACACAGCAGCCAGATGCCATTCCGTGACCAACAACCTTTTGGATAGTACTCAAGGAAGAAAATACACCTGCTATGCATCTTTCTCAGCAGTACAAGTTGGAAGTGCAGTGAGCTGCTAGATGAAGCATGAGTTATGAAAAAATTGAATCCACTGACGTGATACCTTTACAGTGGATTGTCGGAATATATATTCAATCACATTGTGTGATACAACAGTGTGCCCTTTAAAAATCAACTGTTGTCACTAATGTTAGCAACATGTGACCAATAATCTTTCCACTGTAACATAATATGCCACTAACTGCAGGTCTGATAATGTGTTTCAAAATGTGCGTGACTGATGCTGCATGGAGATGTGAGAAAGAAAATTTGTTTACTTGAGTGTATTACTTGCTCTGGTCATTGCTATATATACATTGCATTTCAGTCACTATCTGCAATTTTTCTTACATATATTACAACTCAGTGTCTTTTCCATATGTTTTCTGTTTGGTATCATGCAAACACTGTTTTCTACCTAAGGAAAAAAGTAAAACATTTAGTTTAGGCTGCCTTAGGTAGCTCACAAATGCCTGGTTGTTTTGCGCGGCCACCAGTACTCTGGATGGTATTCATTCAAAAAGATACACCTGTCAGATAGCTTTCTCTGTGATACAAGGTGCAACTGCGGTGAACTGATAGAAGCAAGGTACATGACACATTGTTTGAATCCTGTTTAAAGACTACTTTGTCATAATGGACAATATTTAAATATTCATTCATAATCCTTTTTAACATACATTTGCTCACCACTTGGCTACGTGCAAACATGGTTCACTACTTAATGAAAAAAGTGAAAAATTTAGTTTGGGTAGCCTTAGGCAGCAATATAAACACCTGGTGGCTTTGTGTTGCCAGCAGCACTCTGGATAGTAATCATTGAAGAAAATGCACTTGTCTGGTAACTTTCTCTGTGGCCCAAAGTGTTATAAAGGTGAATTGACATAAGTAAGGTACATGACGCATTGTTTGAATCCTTTGTATAGAACACTTTATGCTACATTTGCCCTTCACTTGGCCTTTGCTTGGCATTGTGCAAATACAATTCACTATCTAAGGAAAAATGTGAAAAAAATTAGCTTGGGCTACCTAGGATAACTCAAGTATGTTTGGCAACCAAGCACTGTCTCTGCTCTGTGCAGTACTGAAAGGAGAAAGTCTTTATTTCCAGCAGATATCAGTGTGGTTCAAAGTGTATGAGCAGTGTCTTTCAGTATGTAATACAGCCCGCTAAGGGTTTGAATCCATCTAGAAGACACCTTTTAAAATGAGTGTAAGAAGACATTTTTCAGAATGTTTTGAATAGGACTGTAAAGTAAGGAAAAATGATAATGATAAAAAAAAATGATACTTGCCAGTAATTTATCAGTAAGCCTTGCATAATAAAATGTGTTTTTAGCAAATATGACTAACGTATGACATATATACACAACATAAGGTATGTCCACCTTCACAGGTATGATAATAAATATATTTCATATAAAATCACTACATATTTATGATACTCATAATACCTTTGTTGTAATCATCATAACTCATCACATATACCAACCATGTGTTTAGGGCCCTTATGTCTACTGAAGTATGCATGTAACATAAATGCATCTGTATTGATCATTAACAATTACTTGCAGTAAGAATGACTTTTATATAGGAATGCATTTCCATTCAGGATTGCAAGCACACACATATAGGCCTCTCTGAAGTTTATCTCTATTTATTTAGATAATAGTAAGTGTCAAATGTCCATGGTGCTCTCCTGTGGCAATGTCAGTTAAAGCATTATGTTGCAATTTTTGTCTTGTGTATCCCATGCATTGAATTCCCACAGTTATAAAAATATTTTAGCTTTGAGTAAGCTACAAACTGATAGTATGTCTTAATTCAACCATCTTTCATCTTCCAAAGTACAACTCTCAAAAGCCATGCCAGTATGCAGTCCAGTGCTGAACACTGAAACTATGACCATGGGAGGAGCATCACACATTGCACAGCTCAATGCAATGCTTCACAACTTCACTGCTATCTGTTGTAAGTATTATCACTGTGCCTGCCAAGGGGTCCATCTGCTTACAATCATTCAAGGCTATTTGTGTTTGTGCAATACCAGTAACATGCGAGATCTGAATTAGATGCCATTTCAGACATAGTTTGTAAGCTTAACTTTTGCAGACATGGCCAGTGATGGGAAGAATACTGCTAAATTTAGAGCAAAAGGGTGAGGTGTTTAGAAGTCCAGGATAGTTGTGGCACTCCTCATAAGTGCTAAAGCCAAAGGCTGCTGCTGGGTGGATTTTACCAAATCACAGTGTAAGGCTGAGGCTTGGAACAGCATAACCAAGGTTGTCTCCACCACAACTGGTATTCCACACAATGAGGAAAAATGATGTCACCAATATAGTAACCTTAAAAAGTCAAGCAAGAATTCCTAAGCTGTTAGGAGCTTGAATTCATGACTGGTAATGCCCACTTGCCCAGTCATGTATTCCTTCCGGCCTATAACCTGTCTATGATATGATAGTAATTATCTAACAAGTCAATGAAGTTACTTATTATACTTTATATATATATATATATATATATATATATATATATATATATATATATATATATATATATATATATATATATATATATATATATATATATATATATATATATATATATATATAGGTTCCCTATTTAATTTTGAAATACTGAAATTACAAATTTCAGTATTTCAAAATTAAAATAGGGAAGTCTTGAAATACCAATAAACCAGAAGCGCGAAATTCAAAATCCCGAAGTACGGAGATTTTAAATTAGCGCTTCTGGTGTTGTGGTGTGTGAATGGTAAGATGTGAGTTTGGGTATGTATGTATGTGTATGTGTGTTGGTTAGGGGCTTTAGTGTATGTCAGTGTTTGTTTAGACTGTGATGTAAGTGTGTGCGAGGGTGTGTACAATGTGTTGGGGTGAGTTACCTGTGTGTGTCTGATTGTGTGATCTCAGAGTTAGTATATATAAGTAGGGTGGGTGTGGGTGCAGACTCCCACATGGGGGGTGCAGGGGGGCTTGCCCCCCTGCTTATCTGTAGTGTAGGATATTATATTTGAGTTGTGTGCATGTGTTTGTGTGTGCTGTATCTGCAGTGTACCATCAGGATTTTGAATTTCACTGTTGGAGGATTTCGTTGTTTTATGTGTTCGGCTATGCAATTTCAAAATACTGAAATACGGGATTTCAGTATTTCGAAATTACATAGTGAATCCACACACACACACACACATATATATATACATATATATATATATATATATATATATATATATATGTATATATATATATATATATATATATATATATAGATCTACATATTTTTTTTCTTTGTTTTATTCTCTACAGCTACAGATGAGATTGCTGCAAATAATGAGGTACACCGGGACAGATTACCTCACTTGAGAGAGGCACAGGGTATTTATGAATGATGTAGAAATTACAGTCAAAATATTACTGTCATTCCCTCAAGCAGAAGCATCTTGAATAGGTGTATCTTTTCATTTATCCCAAGTATGCATGCTTTCCCCAATAATCGTTGCTGCTTTCATTAGCAATTTAGAATACCGTCTTTATAGTTTTTGGGTTCAGTACCCAGAAGAAGCACTTTTTTTCATAAATTGATCATCATCATCTTTCGGCTTTTCCCGTTATGGGTCACCACAGCAGATCATCTCTTTCCATTTCTTCCTATCCTCTGCATCTTGCTCTGTCACACCAACCGCCTGCATGTCCTCTCTCACCACGTCCATAAACCTTATCTTAGGCCTTCCTCTTTTCCTCTTACCTGGCAGCTCCATCCTTAGCATCTTTTTCCCAATATACCCATCATCCCTCCTCAGCACATGTCCAAACCAACACAATCTCGTCTCTCTTGCTTTGTCTCCAAACTGTTCAACATGAGCTGACTCTCTAATATACTGATTCCTAATCCTATCCATCCTAGTCACACCAAGTGCAAATCTTAACATCTTTAACTCTGCCACATCCAGCTCTGACTCCTGCTTTTTTGTCAATGCCACTGTCTCCAACCCATATAACATAGCTGGTCTCACTACTGTCTTGTAGACCTTCTCTTTCACTCTTACTGGTACCCGTCTGTCACAAATCACTCCTGACACTCTTCTCCACCCATTCCACCCTGCCTGTACTCTCTTCTTCACCTCTCTTCCACATTCACCATTACTCTGAACTGTTGATCCCAAGTACTTAAACTTGTCCACCTTTACCAACTCTACTCCCTGCATCCTCACCATTCCTCTACCCTCCCTCTCATTTACACACATATATTCTGTCTTAGCCCTGCTGACCTTCATTCCTCTGCTCTCTAGAGCATATCTCCACCTCTCCAGAGTCTCCTCAACCTGATTCCTACTCTCACTACAGATCACAATGTCATCTGCAAACATCATAGTCCACGGGGCCTCCTGTCTGATCTCATCTGTCAACCTGTCCATCACCACTGCAAATAAGAAAGGACTCAGAGCTGATCCTTGATGTAATCCCACCTCCACCTTAAACGGATCTGTCACTCCCACTGCAGTCCTCACCACTGCCACACTACCCTTGTACATATCCTGTAGCACTCTTACATACTTCTCTGCCACTCCTGACTTTCTCATACAATACCACAACTCTTCTCTAGGCACCCTGTCATATGCTTTCTCCAAGTCTACAAAGACACAATGCAACTCCTTCTGACCTTCTTTGTATTTCTCCAATAACACTCTCAGAGCAAACATCGCCTCTGTAGTGCTCTCTCCTGGCATGAAACCATACTACTGATCACTAATCATCACCTCCCTTCTTAACCTAGCTTCTACTACTCTCTTCCATAACTTCAAGCTGTGACTGATCAATTTTATCCCCCTGTAGTTACTGCAGCTCTGCACATCACCCTTTTTCTTAAAGATAGGTACCAAAACACTTTTTCTCCACTCCTCAGGCATCATCTGACTTTCCAAAATGTCATTAAACAATCTAGTTAAAAATTCCACTGCCATTTCTCCTAAGCATCTCCATGCTTCCATTGGGATGCCATCTGGGCCAACAGCCTTTCCATTCTTCATCCTCTTCATAGCTGTCCTTACTTCCTCCTTGCTAATCTGTTTCACTTCCTGATTCACTATCCCCACATCATCCAACCTTTTCTCTCTCTCATTCTCTTCATTCTTCAGCCTCTCAAAATACTCATTCCATCTACTCAGCACACTCTCCTCTCTTGTGAGTACCTTTCCTTCACTATCCTTTATCACCCTTACTTGCTGCACATCTTTCCCAGCTCTGTCCCTCTGTCTAGCCAATCAGTACAGGTCCTTTTCTCCCTCTTTAGTGTCCAATCTCTCATACAACTCTCCATACGCCTTATCCTTAGCTTTCACCACCTCTCTCTTTGCCATGCTCCTCATCTCCTTATACTCATGTCTACTTTCTTCATCTCTCTGACAAGCCCACTTCTTCTTCGCCAGCCTCTTCCTATGTA
Organism: Protopterus annectens; assembly: GCF_019279795.1. Taxonomy (NCBI): domain Eukaryota; kingdom Metazoa; phylum Chordata; order Ceratodontiformes; family Protopteridae; genus Protopterus; species Protopterus annectens. The sequence goes on along the minus strand of NC_056741.1, from coordinate 372,214,235 downwards.
TACTGTCCTGTACTTCCTTTTTCCACCACGAGGTCTCCTTGTCCTCCTTCCTCTGTCCAGATGTCACACCAAGCACCTTTCTAGCAGTCTCCCTTACTAGTTCTGCTGTAGTTACCCAGCTATTCGGTAACTCTCCACTGCCTCCCAGTGCCTGTCTTAACTCTTCCCTAAACTCCACTTCACAATCACCTTTTTTAACTTCCACCATTTAATCCTTGTCACTGCTTTCACACTCCTCCCCCTCCTCTTCTTGATCACCAACGTCATCCTACAGACCACCATTCTATGCTGCTTAACTACACTTTCCCCTGCCACCACTTTACAGTCGCCAATCTCCTTCAGACTAGCCCTCCTACATAGGATATAATCCACCTGTGTGTATCTTCCTCCACTCTTGTACATCACCCTATGCTCCTCCCTCTTCTTAAAATATGTATTCACCACAGCCATGTCCATCCTTTTCGCAAAATCCATAATCATCTGACCTTCTGCATTCTTCTCCTTAACACCATACCTACCCATCACTTCCTCATCCCCTCTGTTCACTTCACCAACATGCCCATTAAAGTCCGCTCCAGTCACTAGTCTCTCACCCTTGGGTGCACTCACCACAACTTCATCCAACTCACTCCAAAATTTCTCTTTCTCATCCATCGCACAAATTGATAATTAGTTAAAAAATCTTCACAACAGTCTGTCAGGAAGTATTGTAATTATTAACCTAAAATGCATAATTCAAATCCATCATGGAGAAATATTTGTTTATCTAATACCACATAAGAAACCTTCCATTATATGTGGATATTTCAAAGGTGTGCATTAGTAAATTATAATAGTTATAGTTGTTTACATATTGCCAAATAAAATTTTGTTTAACATATACAGTATTGTTACATGGCATGTATATAATTATGTCTTATTTTGCCTTCCTCCACCCTTGTCTTTTTGGGGGAGTTATAACTTATTAAGAACCTGTTGTTTGCATAATTTGCTGATGCAAATTAATCAGCAGATGTACACCAAGCACTGTGGCTTGGCCTGCCATACCTCCCCAAATTTCAGCACAGTACACAGCACTTCAATGTCAGAACCTGTTAGTGTTGCCACCACAACTCCTGCCCTTCCTGCTCTAAGTAAGACAGATAGGTCTTCCCTGGCTGCTGCTGCAGTGCTACCCTCCAGCAGCAGTGATAGTGATGGTGAAGGTGGGAATTTTGCCAGCTGACAAGTGCTGACTGGGCTGGTGAAGAATATTAAAGAGAGGGAGTGAGATGCACATATCATCAGAGTTGAAAGTGCCCAGCGTTGCATTGCAAAGACAATGCCACATCCTCCATTGACCCAGGAAGTCGCTGCAGGAGATAGTTCTGACAGTTCTGATGATGAGGACTAGATTTTCACTGTTCTTATACTGGACATGGGTGTGCCTCCAATGTCCCATAGCTATCATCAATCATGATATTCTCCAACCTTTTGTCTCTGTCACCACCACTGCTAGTCTTGTATGCCTTGTATGACTATGGATGCTTCCTAACCTACTCTACCTACCTGATCCACTCATTCCTAATCATCTTTCCTAACATTCCTCCCCCTCTCCCAAAAATAAAAAAGGGACCTGTCCCGCAAAACATATTATGCCCGGTTCATAGCTCTCCACTTCACCTATGTGTGAATTTGGCACAACTGATTTCATCCAAATGGACATACAACATTATTCCGTTGTTATTACCAATCACTGGTGTGGTGACTGCAAAGTCATGAAATTGATTTTCAAGTTGTACATTGACTTTGTGAAGAAGTGACAAGCTATGGTGCTCTCACATAACCCACTTGCAAATTCCTGTGTTCTTTTCCTTGTGTGCTACCCTCTGCTTGCCAACCCCATTTCACCCTCTATCCTATCCATCCTTTTTCACATGTGTAATTTGGTCAAAAAGTAGATCAACACACAACACTTCCATGGGCAGAAATGGACCATGAAAAACTCTTCATTTATGTCGTCAGTATTTATAAAGAGTTTGCATAGTGCAGCAATGTTGAGTGATGGTGAACACTGTTTAACTTATTGCAAAAGCTGATGATATTAATTTAATCTGCCTTGGGCCAGTTAGTTTCACACAAATGTGCTTAAATCTGATGTGCTATAGGAATACAGATCATGACCATACTGAAGCCAGTAGTGTTGAACAGTTAATGTAACATTTATTAGGCTCCTTAATGAATGTGACCAGAAGTTCCCTTTTTGCAAATTATGATAGGTACCCTGTTTGTAGCCTGCTCTTTTGGCATAGTGTCATGGGATTGATTACAGCAGTATGTCAGTATATTATTTCATGACAGTTCATATTCCCATTATATATTTAATTGCAAATGTCTGCATTTCTCTACATCTAACATATTTCATTAATGTAACATTGGAATAGTGCAACAATACATCATTTTTAAAAACACTACAGCTCCAACAGGGAGACTTAATAAGCCAACCTTATCCTGGTTAAGTATTCATGGTTTTTGCACTCTCCTATCCCTTATTTCTAGCTATAGCAAGCAGTTTACTGTACAGAACAAGATTGATTAATGAAGATTTTATAAGACTAACACACCATGCAAATGTTCCTGCATGTACTAAAAGGCATATTTGTGCCATTTCTCTCTGCATTTGTCTCTTAATCTCTCTGTCTCCCCTCCTTCTTCCATACATTTCATTTTGCATCAATAATGTTATTTTAATCCTGGGAAATAGCAATTTTTTTGTGTTGTGGTGAGATAATGTTGCAATGTATAGAAATATTTTTTTCATAATTCATGGTTTATAATCCAACCATCATCTAATCGTTAATGACCATTTCTGGTTCAGTAATGTATGTATACCAGTTGGCTTCATGTTGTTGTGAGGCCCCTTTATCCATATTCATCGATAAATATTTTTTTCCCTGCTTCTATGTCACCCTGATGATGTCACTTCCCCCATCTGTATCATTACTCTTCTTGTGACCTTATTAGTGTGTTGCAGAGGTTTGTGTTAAAAGTGGGATAATGTGCAGGGAACTGTGTCAAAAGATAACATTTTTTCATGAGTGGAAGTGGGCACAGCATATCTGTTGCTAAAGTTTTGCTTACCTCGCACCAAAGCCACTCACACACACACACACACACACACACACACACACACACACACACACACACACACACGCACACACACGCACACACACACACACACACACACACACACACACACACACAAGTTCACCACCTACCCAACAAGTTACACAATCTATATCACAAAGTATAAATTGCAAGTATCAAAAGAGAAGGCTGACTGTTAATGTGAGAGGCTGTTTTGAATTTATTGCAGGTACCTAAATGTTTATGGACATCAGGCTTGATTGTAGGAGTTGCAGCACCCACTGAGATAAATGCACTCTCATCAAACTAAACAAACAACTCACAGGACAAATAAAGTCTAAAAAAGCCAAGTTTGAGATAGAATTGGCCTCCCAGCCCAGGCCAAGGACAACCACAAGGCATTCTTTAGTTATGTCCACAACTTCAAAGGCTGTATACAATTGTGTGCAGAGCTCATTGTAAATGCAGCCACCTATTCTGAGACAGAAGATATAGCAAACCTACTGGCTGATAAATTCAGTTCCAACTTTACCCTTTTCTCCCTTTCATCCTTCACTCAGGAAATACCATCAAATATAAATCCCCCTGCTATCACTAGTGCTGTGTCACTAAGGCCAAGAACACTGCATCCATGGGCCCAGGCAATATTCCATGATGCCTATTAAATAGCATGAAACATGACCTATTAGGGCCTCTGGAATGCTATTTAACTCTAGCCTCCTAACAGACTCTGTACATAATGAATAGAGAATAGCAACAGTCATTTCTGTGCAGAAAGGTGGGCCACCTACAGACCCAATATACTTCAGACCCATATGTCTCAGTAATCTTAAATGTAAAGCCATGGAAAGAACTATTGTAGAAATGCTCAATAGTGATCCAATAAACCTCCAGACACTGGACCCAACCTAGTTTGTTTTCATCAAGGGCAGATCATGCCTACTCAACCTGGGGGAATTCTCTGAAAGGTCACCAAAGCAATGGATGAGGGAAAAATGGTTCCCACTGCCTACCTTGACCTGTCCAAGTCATTTGACACAATACCCCACTTGGGCACTGTTGACCAACTCAAGAGGTTAGGTACAAACTCGTATGTTACCAGGTGGATAGCTAACTGGCTCACAGATAGTACCCAGGAAGCTAGAAGTGGGGAGTCCACCTCTACAAAGAGGCCAGTCATAAGTGGTGTCCCTCAGGGATCAGTCCTTGGACTTCTCCTTTTTGGCATTTACTTCTCTGAAGTCAAGACCAATGTCACTGGCTCTGGCTGGAAACATTTGCAGATGATTGCAAATTAGGAACCATCATTGTATCCCACAATGACACAAATTCTCCAAGATGGGCTAACACAGAAAAACAATTGGTGTAAGAGCCATGGACTAAAACTAAATATAAAGAAATGCATAATAGTATCCTTCTTGAAATCATCCACCCCAGTAAATATAATATTAAAAACACACAACTTAGAGGTAACCCAGTAGTCAGGACTTAGGGACACACATAGACATTAATTTAGCTGTTGACCACCATGTGTCTACAGTAGTGAGGAAACCATTCTATGTAGCACAAATTATAAACAAAGGTATGACACCTACATCCAAGGAAGTCACTGTTCCACTGCATTCAGCATTCATCAGACCTATCACTGAGTACAATGCCCTATTGGAATGTACCTAACCAGGCATATCCAACAATTGGAATGTCCACAGAGGTTCATCATTAAAATAATACAGGACATAAGTAAAATGTCCTGTGCAGACTGTCTTAAGTTCCTATCCCTGTATTATCTCTCTTACAGTGTTTTGAGGGGAAATCAATGCCCAGCATGCAGCACATTGTCAGATCCCACTCTGATGGACCTCTTGCATGTCCACAAAGTAAACAGCACCAGAATTAGCTATTCTAAAGACTAAAATCTTGCCTGTTGGAAGGCCAGGTATGTATCCCAGAGACTACCCCATCTCGGGAACATCTCCCAAGCTCCTTCTTACACTTATCAAGGGTAATAGAACTTGTCAGAGATTTGGGATGCATGGCTTGGCTTAAAAAGGCCATTGTGGTCATTAGCCTACTAAGCACATATGAACCTAAATGTTATATCACTAATTGCTCTCATATTGACATATGTATGTGCCCTATAATTACACACAAGTTGAGCCCCTATATAACCCTCCCACACCAACCTCCCAATCCAAATACACAGACAAACACCAGACCTCACCCCCTCATAAAATACATAAAAGAAGTATAGTTTGAACTTAGTTATGGGCACACACTGTATAGTTCCTCTGTAAAGGTGATAGCACAAGTTTAAACTGCAGTACATTTCTGCATTAACATTTTAGCAATTATTTGTGTGATGTTAGATAAGTAAAACCAACCGTTATCCTTATCCACTGCTGTTGCGTCCATTCTGGTAGAAAAAAACAAACAGAGTCCTTTTACATTTTCTTGCTGACACAGATAATAACAGACCTTACTACATACTTAAAATATAATTATCTGCAAAACGTGTATAAACATGACATAACAGTTAATAATGCATTTGCCATGTAACATTCAGTAGCATAATTGTTGAAATGCAGAAATGGCTAACCCAAAAGTAAGGGATAAATATAAACACAACTTTATACAAATAGTCTTCATCTATCACTGAATTTCACCCTTGTAATGTCAAATGAAAGCATTATTTAAGAAACAGCAACATAACTTGACAATACAGCTCTGTAAAAAATAATTAAATCACCCTTATTCCTCCTATTCTAGCACTATTTAGTGTTATGTTTAAAACAGTCTCCCTAGTGTGATACAAGGGCACTGCCTACACAATTAACTTTACATAGTGCAGAGTCAGCCCTTAGAGCACTGTCAGTATGAAAATGAGGTGTCAAATTATTAGCACTTATGAATACCAAAATATACAGAGTGTGTAGACAATGTAAACATGGTATAGGGACCTACATGATTGCATGAACATACTCCTTGCAATCTAAGGATGAGCGCTGACAAGTATTACCTGTTAATGTCTTGTAGGTATCTCTGATTACCCAGACAGCATGACCAATTAGCGTTCACAGTCTCCCATTTCGATATATACCTAGTAAGTATGCATCAGGGAGAAGGGAATTAACAAAAAAGACTGCACACACTGATCTATAGGAGACTGACAGTCCTAACATTTCAATGCTGACATCTTTATGTCGTGTCTCATCTTCTATTATTTGTAGACTGCTTGGCAGTATGAAAATCACTTTTAGAACTTAAGGAAAAAGGAGGAAAAAGTTAGTTTAGGCTGTCATAGGTCACACAATCCAGTCAGGTGTCATTGCATGATGGACAACCTTTTGTATAGTACTCAAAGAAAAAGTACACCTGCCGTGCATCTTTATCAGCAGCACAAGTTGGAAGTGCAGTGAGCTACTAGATGAAGCATGAATCATGAAAGGTTCAAATCCACTGACTTGATACTTTTACAGTGGCTTGCCTGAATGTATATTCAATCACATTTTGTGATAAAATATTGTGCTCTTTAAAATCAACTGTTGTCACTATTGTTAGCAGCATGTGATCATTAGTCTGTCAACTGTAACATAATATGCTACTATCTGCAGGTCTAATAATATGTTTCAAAAAGTGCATGTCTGATGCTGCATGGAGATGTGAGAAGGAAAAAAAATGTTTACTTGAATGCACTTCTTGCTCTGGTCATAGGTTCATAGGTGTGTACTAGGCCAATGGCCCTGGAACCTTTACAAGCCTAGCCCATAGAAGTGCCCTGGCATCATGCCGCCATTAGTTCCTAATGTCTATATCAAGTAGAGCCACTGGAGTGATCCCTGGGGTTAACTTTCTATTTCCCATCCACTCATCAAGATTTCTCTTGAAAAGGGCCAGTGAGGTGCTCTACTTGACATGTATGTGAAGTCTATTCCAGAACATGGGCAGTCTCTGGTTTATGAACCTGCACCTCCAGCATGTTCTGCTGATTGTTGTAATGAGTTTGAAGTCCCTGGAGCATGTGATATGGAGGGATTGGGATTTCTTTAGGTGTAACATTTCTAACAGGGTCGGGTCAGATATGGCTTTGTAAGTCAAGCAGAGATTGCATCTTAATAGACTATATGAGACTGAGGAAAGCTAGAGTTTTTTTAGTCTGTCCATGTAGGGCATGTGTTTAAGGAGTAGGATCCTTTTAATGAGGTACTACTGTAGCCTTTCCAGCTGTTGCAGGTGTTTAGTGAGGCACATGCCATATGGGGCATTATACTCAATTATCGGTCTAATGAGGGAAGAGTAGAGAGAGATAATGACCTCTTTCTTCCTTGATGCAAAACCCTTGGTAATGAGATGTACCACATAGAAGGACTTTTTGACCGCAGTGGAAATGTGGTGGTTGAAGGAGAGGTTGCTGTCAACCTGTGTCCCCAGATCTCTTAAAATGCCTTACGTGTTCAGTGGGATACCATCAATGAGGTAATTAGTGGGAACTGAGTTTTTCCCAAAGGGAATGTCAATGCATTTTTTGGCATTAAGCTTAAGGCCAGGGTTTTGACACCATTCGTTGGTCTCAGTGAGGCCTTTCTGTAGGATGTCTACATCACTTGAGAAGTTAATAATGGCTCCTAGCTTACAATCATCGGTAAACTTGATCATCCAGAGTCCCTCCATATTAGCCTGGACTTCCAAGAAGTAGATACCAAACAGGAGAGGATCCAGGACCGATCACTGTGGGACTCCACTCGTGACTCGTCGGCAGTCTGACTTGGAGTCTGCTACTTTCACACTGTAGGTTCTATCTGAAAGTCAGTTTCCAACCCATTTAGTGATATAGGAGTTGATGCCTAGTTTGGTGAGTCTATCAAAAATTCCTCAGTGGGGAATGGTATCAAAGGTCTTGGCCAGATTGAGGTAGGCTGTATCAACTACCTTGCCCTCATCTACAGCTCTGGTGACTGACTCAAAGAAGTCAACCAGGTTGAGCAGGCATGATCTACACTTTTCAAAATCAAATTGCATGGGATCCAGAGTTTCAAAATTCCCTATATCCTTGTTAATTAGGTCCATGATGATGCACTCCATAGCCTTACATATCAGACTCATCAGACTAATGGGGCGATAATTCCTAGGGTCTGTATTCACTCCCCTTTATGGAGAGGGATGACTGTAGCAGTGTGCCATTCTGTAGGGACAAAGTCTGAGGTGAGGCTGTGATTGAACAGGGCAAATAGGTGCGTTATCATTTCACTTTGTAGTTCATGTAGAAAACAGCCAGGGATATTGTCATGTCCCATGGAAGCTGTATTCTTGGCCTTAGACAATGCAGCTTTAACCTGTGCTGCAGTAATGCTGGATGCCTGGCATTCTTCTGGTATTGTGATTGGTCCTGTAAGGGGGGGTAAAGTTGGCACAAAATCTGTCAGCCAGTATGTTGGCAATATCTGTTGGCTCAGTATAGGATATACCATTTTGCAGTAACTCAGAGCAAATCTGGGTATTTCTGTGGAGATTCCTGATATAACTGTAGAAGGCTTTGTGGTTGTTTTTAGTGTTTGCCACAATTCTGCCTTCATAGCTATCATTAGAGGTTTTGATGAGGGATCTCAACTTTTGTTGAGGCTAATAAAGGAGTTTTTCCAGTGTTGGGACTTCACCTTTTTCTGCAACAGTTTCTTCCTTTTGTTGTACAGTTTGTTAATGGCAGGGGACCACCAGACTGGCTTCCTTTTTTTGGAGAAGAGCATCTTGAGTCAGTTGGGTATGCTTAGTTCCATGCGTTTATGTACGTGTTCATACAGTGCATTGGTGTATGATTTGGCAGTCATGCACCTATTTTCCATTTGCATGGGTGCCGTGAAGTTAGTCAGCTCTGTTTTTAGGAGCCCAAGGTCAGCTTTGGAGAAGTTTTTCATGGTGGTTACTTTTGCTGGTGGTGTGGGTGACATGTGGATTTACACAGTAATTAGACTGTGGTCAGATCTAACCAGGGAGGAATTGACTATTGGTGTTAAGCAATGATTGCCCATGTTAGTAATAAACAGGTCAAGGATGTTGCTTTTTTTAGTTGGGGTAAGAATGAGCTGGTCCACTGCATGGGAATTAATGAATTCCAGGAAGCAATGGGCAAGTGTATTGGTGCATGAGTAGTTTTCCCAGTTGATGGAGGGGTAGTTGAAGTCACCCAGTATGAGAGTATTGAATTGGACCGTAATAGTTTCCAGGGTGCTTACGAGTGTGGAATGAGAGTCTTGGGACATGGTTGGGGACCTATAGCAGGCTACAATCTGAATCACTGTCTTACCCTCTGTTAATTGTACCTGAAGTATCTCCGATGCACTATGCTGGGCTAGTAGTCTGGATTTGTGCATAACCTTTATGAATATGGAGACATTACTGCCTTTGGAGCTTTGGTCCATTTTCTGGGGCCAAAAGGTGTGGAATGACTTATAACCTGGTTGTGCAGGGGTGCTTTCTGCTGCTTCAAACCAGGTCTCCATTACAAAACAAATGTCGATGTTTTCCATTTTGAGGAGTGCTTTGAGTGAGTGCATCATGAGATTTAGACTTCTAGCACTGAGCAGCATGACCTTCAGACTACATTTATTTATAGCTGTTACGGTGGTAATTTGGTCTTTCTAACACCATCTAAAAAGGCACTATAGGGTTGGCAAGAGCCTTAGCCAGTATTCGGAAACTTAGGGGTGACAGATGAAGGCCATCTCTGGCAAAGCATCGAGGTCTGTCAGTCATGTCATCCCAAGCAAACAGATACTGGATCCCCTTAGAATGACACGAGAAACATAGCCAATTGTTGAAGTCAATCATTTTCTGCTTGTACTGCGGTATCATTCTGGGCAATGGTAGGATGCTGGTCAGGGCTAGGGTCATACCTGCCTGGGCCACATAATCCGAGAGCTCCTCCATGTCTCTTTTCATGTAGTCCAGGGAGGTATGTCTCAGGTCATTTACATCCACATGGACAATGACAGAGTCATACTTGTACTTGTTGTGGAGTGACCTGAGTGCATGTGTTATGTGTCGGATCCAGACACCCAACAGACAGCTGACTATTACCGTCTCCTTATTCAACCTCGTGAGTAGGACATCAGTGTGCCTCACTATCTAGTCACCTATGATTAGTGTAATGGGCAAGCTGATTTGCCTTAGGGGCTTAGGTTGAGGCCCATACTGTGTAGGTGAGCTATGTGTCTTGTGATTTGTGCTGTGTTGTGGTGGTCGATGCGCTTCTGATTTGGAGGTCTCTGCTGTTTGGGTAGATTTCTATTGAGAGCCTCCACAAAGGTGGTTGTGTGGTTAGTGTTTTTATGTGAGAGCTGTGATGGTGGGTGTTCGGGAGAGCTATGTGTTTCATGTGGTGTGCTGCAGGTGTTGACCTTCTCCTCTTGACCAGCTATTCTGGTTTTGGCTGGAGAGTGCATGTCTTCCAGTTTGAATATGTAAATGCATCTCTCACTCTCTGAGAGTTGGGAGGTAAGAGGAGAGTGTTGTCTGTGTACATGAAGCAGTTGCTACAGTGCCTCAGAATGCCCAAATTCAACAGGTTAATAGGAGAAAGCACAGGGAACTGAACTTTAGACATGTCAGGAGTGATGGTCATTATTAATAAGTACTGGAGCTGTTTCCTTATAGGATGGTTAGTGCTGTTAGCACTTATGTGTGCTACAATAATTGCTACAAGAAGCCAGATGAAGTGCTAGGTGAATAAGCTAGTTAAATGCAAGAGAGAAGAGAACTAGCAAGATCTAAGGGAAAAACTGAAGAGCAGACTTTCTGGCACTGGTAATGGTTTACCCTAGCTTAGTGGCACTGCAAGGCATGCAAACCCATGCTAACATGGGCTTTTAAAACAGAAAGTTAAAAGGGAGCTAGAAACCACTCCTCTTGTGGTAGATAGCCTACCTAGTGCTTACCACTCCCACTGATAAGCTGAGAGGCTTCCCTCTAACACAAAAAGGTCTGGGGAACTCTGAAAATACAATACAGTCCTGTGTACAGCAAATCAGTATCTGGACTGTTCTAGTAACAGTAAAGGTGGGAAAACGAGCTAGAACTCTTTTTTTTAATATAACACTAGAAAATGAGCAAACTGATTTAAACAAATCAACCAATTAATCAATAAAAAAGCTCAAAACCGAGCCCTGTTCCAGCAGTCTTCAATCAGACAAGTTCTAGCTGCACACTCCTGTCACTAGCGTGCAGGGGAACTTTCTCTAAAAAAAGATGGCATGGATTAGTGCTCACATTTTACAAACAAAGTTTAATTCAGCAGGTCTGAATCTAGTCTATGCTACAGCAAAAAAGGTATACCAATTTCAGAAAGAAACAGTTCAAATAAGCAGGCACAATAAGCCTTTAACCAGAAATTCCCAGCTCAGAAGGGCAGAATCTATGGTCTCCTCCCACAGGGGTGCAGACCACAAACCTTCCTAATGTAAAATAACTGGCTTGAAGCCCAAGTGCTTAAACCATAACTAAGACATTTTTAGAATAACAGACACTAAGCCTTCAATTGGCAACTTCCAACTTAGAAGTATGTAAGCTACCTGTCCTGCCACGAGAGTGCAGACCACAAACCTTCTTAAAGTAAAACAACTGACCTGAAGCCCAAGTGCTTAAACCAAAAGGCTTAGAATAGCAGTTACAATTTAATCAGGCTACTAATAAGCAGTAATAAAAGCAGCAGAATAAATGCAATTGAGTACTTTTAAGAATAGGCAGCAAAAGCAATATAAAGTAATAAAGTAGGAAGAAACACAAATACAGTAAAAGTAGATGAATAAAGTGCAAGTTGTTTAAATATAAGAGTAGCAAATGAGCAAACTGATTTAAACAAATTAACCAATTAACCAATAAAAAAGCTAAACATGGAGCCACGTTCCAGCAGTCATCAATCAGACAAGTTCTAACTGCACAGTCCTGCCATTAGGGTGCAGGGGAACCTTGTCCAAAAAAGATGGTCTGGATTAGTGCTCAAGTTATACAAACAAAGATAGATTCAGCAGGTCTGAATCTAGCCTATGCTACAGCAATCAAGGCACACCAATTTCAGAAATAAACACTTCAAATAAGCAGGCACAATAAGCCTTTAACCAAAAATTCCCAGCTCAGAAGGGCAGAATATTCCATCTCCTCCCACAAGACTGCAGACCACAAACCTTCTTAATGTAAAACACCTGGCCTGAAGCCCAAGTGCTTAAAACAAAAGGCTTAGAATAACAGTTACAATTTAATTAGGCTACTACCAAGCAGTAACAAATGCAGCAGAATAAATGCAATTGGGTAGTTGTAAGAATAGGCAGAAAAAGCAAAATAAAGTAATAAAGTAGAGAGAAATACAAATACAGTAAAAGCAGATGAATAAAGTGCAATTTTATTTTGTTAAGTGGGAATGGAAGAAACACGATAATTTAAGGTTGATAAACTAAGGGGGAGGGCTTTCCCAAATTATCTCCCTCTACTCAGTAGAATAAGCTACATCTACATTGCATTTCAGCATACTTCTCAACTGTACATATTTTCACAGACTGTCCAGATTTTTGACTCATATTTGTGGTCCGTTTTTCAGAAAATTATGGTTTTCTGGCAAACTGGTGGCAAATCATTAAAGACTGAAGTTAGAAAACAGTGAGAGACATTTGAGTATCAGACTTTATAACCTTCAAAAAATTCATGCTAATGCAAAACCTGTTATTCTATGAACTTTCTAAGTCTGTAAGAGCAATATTTAAAAATGTCCCCTATTATTTGTCCTTTGTCCCACTTTTATATGTCTTTGTCCAGATTTCTTGCTCTAAGAGGTTGAGAGGTATGTATTTCAGTCACAATCTGTCATTTCCCTAACATTTATTACCCCTCAGTGTCTGTTCCTTATGTCCTCTGTTTAGTATCATGCAAATACTGTTCACTAGCTAAGGAAAAAAGTGAAAATGTTATTTTAGGCTGCCTTAGGTAGCTCAAAAATGCTTTTGGTTGCTTTGCATGGCCAGCAATTCTCTGGATGATAATCATTCAAAAAGATACACCTGTCATATAACTTTCTCTGTGATGCAAGGTGTAACTGCGGTGAATTGACAGAAATAAGGTAGATGACGCATTGTTTAAATCCTGTGTAAAGAATACCTTGCCATAACGGGCAATAGTTAAATATTCATTCATAATCCTTTATAACATACATTTGCTCACCACTTGGCTGCAAACAAACAGGGTTCACTACTTAATGAAAAAAGTGAACAATTTAGTTTGGGCTGCCTTAGGTAGCAATATAAATATCTGGTGGCTTTGTGCAGCCAGCAGCACTCTGGATAGTAAAGATTCAAGAAAATACACTTGTCTGGTAACTTTCCCTGCAGCTCAAAGTATAATAAAGGTGAATTGACAGAAATAAGGTACATGAAGCATTGTTTGAATCCTTTTTACAGAACACTTTGTCATAGTTGACAATATTGACTTTTCCATTTCTTTCCATTTTATGCTATATTTGCCCTTTGGTTGGCATTGTACAAATAGAGTTCACTATCTAAGAAAAAAAGTGGGAAAAAATAGTTGCGGCTACCTTAGATAACTCAAGCACGTTTGGCAATCATGCAGTGTCTCCACTCTGGGCAGTACTGAAAGGAGAAATTCTCTTCTCATAGAGCTATCCATGTGGCACAGGGTCTGTGAGCAGTTACTTTAAAACCATAATGCAGGCCATTAAGGGTTTGAATCCAGCTACAAGACATATTTTAAAATGAGTGCAAGAAGAACATTTTCAGAAGGTTTTGAATAGGACTGTAAAGTAATGAAAAATTATGTTAAAAAAATGATACTAGCCAGTAATTTATCATTAAGCCTTGCATAATAAAAATGTGCTTTTTATCACATATGACTATGTATGACATATATACACAACCTAAGATATGTCCACCTTCACAGACATGACAATAAATATATTTCATATAAAATCACTACATATTTGTGATAGACACAATACCTTTGTTGTAATCATCATAACTCCTCACATATCCCAACCATGTATTTAGTACCCTTGTGTCTACTGAAGTATGCATGTATCATAAACGCATCTGTCTTGGCCATTAATAATTACTTGCAGTAAGAATGACTTTTACACAGGAATGCGTTTCAAGGCAGGATTACATGCACACAAGTATAGGCCTCTCTGAAGTTTATCTCCATTCATTTAGATGTTAGTAAATGTCAGATGTTGGTGGTGTAATGTTAGTTCTCCTGTGGCAATGTCAGTTAAAGAATTAAGTTGTAGTTTTTGCCTTGTGTATCCCATGCATTGTATTCCCATAGTTACAAAAATATTTTAGCTTTGGGTAAGCTACAAACTGATAATATGTCATAATTCAACAATCTTTCATGTTCCAAAGTACAACTCTCAAAAGCTATGCCAGTAAGCAGTCCAGTGTTGAGCACTGAAACTATGACAATTTGAGTAGCATCACACATTGCACAGCTCAATGCAATGTTTCATAACTTTACTGCTATCTGTGGTAAGTATTATCACTGTGCCTGCCAAGGGGGTCTATCTGATTACAGTCATGCAAGGCTGTTTGTGCAATACCAATAACATGTGAGATATGAATTAGGAGGCATTTCAGACATAAGTTATAAGCTTGACTTTTGCAGACATGGTCTGCGATGGGAAGAATAGTGCAAGATTTAGAGCAAAAAAGTGAGGTGTTTAGATGCCCATTATATTTGTGGCACTCCTAATGAAGTGCTACAGCCATAGGCTGCTGCCTGAGGGATTTTACCAAATCACAGTATAAGGGTGAGGCTTGGAAAGCATAACCAAGGTTGCCTTCATTGGAACTGGCATTCCACACAATGAGTAACAATGATGTCACCATTATAGTGACCTTAAAACGTCAAGCAGGACCACCTAAGCTGATGGGAGGTTGAACTTGAGGACTGAAAACACCTCCTCAACCAGTTGTGTAAGCATTCTGGCCCATATCCTGTCTATGATACGATAGTAATTATCTAGCCAGCCAATGAAATTACTTATTATGCTTTTATATATATATATATATATATATATATATATATATATATATATATATATATATATATATATATTTATATCCTCCAGATTTAATAAACTCCATGACAGAATAGTCTAACCCCTACACGGAGTGTACCATGACCGTGTCTGCAGCTCCCTTTTGGCAGCACACCTTGCATATTAATGAAGGCTTGCTACTGAGGGAAAGCCATGTACATAGTGACTGAATCAGTGGAGGGCGTGTGCTGTAGTGCTTGGAGATGTGTAACACACCTCCTACACTGTTAATGTACTGGATAGCACTAATATTCAATAAATGTGTGTGTACTCAGCAGTTGTAGGGGGGTGTTATGGTGTCAGTAACAAACCCCCAGTACTGTCAAAGTGCCTGACACCACTAAAATATTCAATAACTATGTTTTTACTCGGCCAGTTGCACAATTTCTATGTAGGGGGTGTGTTACATTGTGTGTAACACACCGCTTATACTGTCAGATCACCGTATGGCAGTGGAATTAAATGTTAAAATGTGTCCCTTTTTTGTTAAACTATTTATTTATTGTGTGTGTGTGTGTGTGTGTGTGTGTGTGTGTGTGTGTGTGTGTGTGTGTGCGTGTGTGTGTGTGTGTGTGTGTGTGTGTGTGTGTGTGTGTGTGTGTGTGTGTGTGTGTGTGTGTGTGTGTTTGTGTGTGTATATTTGCGTGGAGTGGTACTCAGCAATACATACATGTCAGACATCTAAAAATAGAAACAGGATGCTTTTCATTTTCATAGCAAAGGTCAAGTTTAAGCATAGCTGACCGAGTTTGCATGACACGGTGCTCAGCATTGCTTAAAAGTAACTGAGAGCTATATAGAACAGTATAACTTTGATCACAATATCCTCGGTAGCTGAATGGTTAGAGTGACAGTCTTGTGGGGAGTAGGTGCAAGGTTTGAATACAGACTGTTCAGCTTTTTACATGTGATAGGGAAATGTTGTAAATATGCTTTTTTTTTTTTTTTTTTTTTTTTTTTTTATGCATACATTGAAATTTGTAACTGGGTTAGTCCAACTTGACCAGAAGCCCATTTTCAGTAGAGACCTGAGGATAAAAGCCGCAGTTACACACAAGTGTCCAATACATTAAAGTTACACTGCCAGATAACATAGTGAAATGCATATGTTTAGGAGATATAAAGTAAAACAGATATACATAATAATAAATTATCATTAATGAACAAATACTTTTAATAATTGTTTTTTTTATTTGCTAAAAATTCTGGTTTGCCTGTAGCTAAGCTCTGCTAAGGCAAGCGAAGCAATGCTCAAACAGGACCTGTTTTAGCATTACTTAGCAACTCACAGCTCAGTTTAGCTCATTTGAGCACTGCTAAGCAGTTCCAGTTTAAGCAGTCTTTAGCTAAGCGTGTTTGTGCACTGCTAAGCATTGCTAAGCAGTCCTGTTTAAGCACTGCTCAGCTGAGCTCAGTGGGTTTGCGCAGTGCTAAGCAGAGCTAAGCATTTTTTTAAAAATCCAATGGCTGAAATGGGTGGGAAAACAGCCTTATGCAAACTTATCAGGTGGGAATACATCCAAAACCTGTTGGAGATTGATCACTGGAGGAGCTATGACTGGAGTTGGAGAGTGTGCACTTCTGGGCACAGCACTGGGGTATATTGGAGGCCAGGGTCATGGTTGGGCTCCTTGTGAAAAAACATGATGACCATCTGCTGCAGGTCCAGTACCAGGGGTCCGAGTACAAATCAGATGCCGGGGACCAGCTGCCACATGACCTCAACAATGCAACTGAAATCATTATGATTATCTGAAGCATAGAAAGGGGAGTGTCTTGGCCCAGTGGACCCAAGATGCTTGAGACTGAAATGTCCCAGAAGTTTGTAAGTATTTGAATCAGTGATTTACCAAATTCAAGTATGAATATCTGTTAGACAGTTACACATAATGGTGTGTTTCCCTCCCCACAGCTGCAGAGGTGAGGGCTCACAACTTGGAGTCCCATGCAGAGTGCCTAGTGAGGATTCACCTACAGTGTGGTGAGTGCAGATCTATCTTGTAATATATAGTAATATAAATAAGAAAGAGTACAGTAATAACTGCCAGTAGGTATATTCTGTTCTGAGTGTACTGCAATGAATGTGTTCTTAGACATGGACTGATATAAGTGAGTGATGCCAGGTACTGTTTAATACAGATGAAGGCATGAAACATCCTAATGTTAATGAAAGAAAGCTAATATTGTAGTAATAATGTGTAGGAATGATATAAGTATACTGTATTAATACTAAGGATCTTGTAATAAAATACACCATCATTCAAAATGTGAAGGGAATAAATGAAATGCATTCATAATGTACAGGAAATACATTACAACTGCAATCAGCATTGTGAATGAAATAAATCACTTTGTCATGTCACCCTCAATAAAGCTTTGTTCTCCTAACTGCTGTGTATATTCTGGCCTGTTCTTAAAGAAATCCAAGTTTACAGGTGCTACAAAGCAAATATGGGTATAACACCATGAAGTGACTAAAGTTTGGCTGATAAAGAACTGTTATGCTAATATGTAGATGTGGAGCTATACTACAAGATATAATGCAATTTGGTATATGTTCTTCACTAAGATCTGAATCTTGAATAGTAATGTGTAAGGTACTATAATGTGTTTCTCTTGGGATTGTCTTGTGTTAACCTTTGCATTTCAGCTATATACATTCCTGAACATAGGTACTCTGATGCAGGTAAGTATGAGACTGTAATAGCTGTAGACTGCAAATATACCATCTGCAAATTTAAATAGGTCAGGTAGGCATCCCAGCACCCTGATATGGTCTGTACACATCCCACATATTCCCATCCACTAGGGGTTAATTGTGTACACCTGCATTCAAGTATCAATACACACTTCATGTACTATCTCTGTCATGCATGCATGTTCAGCTGTCACTGCAGTCTTATGTGACACTCTACCTATATTACCAGGTCCAACTTTTTCACCAGGTGATCTTTAGGCACATATCATTCAGCCAACAGACAGCAGTGGCCCAGTAGCTCAATGTGATAAGCAATGCATATGTTGTTACTTTTTCCACACACAGATGAGAGTTTGAATCCAGGGATCAGTACTAAGATTTATTTATAGTAACAGACAAGTAGTACTGACTATTTCTAGAAACAGTCACATATTGTTAACAAATATTCTCCCCACAGATCATAGGATCATAAGAAGTTACTAGGCTAATGGCCAATGGCCCTTACAAGTCTAGCCAAATTGTACCCTTGTTACCATGATCAGTACCTATTGCCCCTGTCCAAGAGGGACACAGGTGGAACCCCGGGGTGAATTAATGGTTACTCATCCAATCATCCAGATTGTGTTTGAAGAGGGCCAATGAGGTGATCTGTTTGATGTGAAGTGGGAATGTATACCAATGGTGTGGTATCCTCTGGGAGACAAATCTGTATATACAGCAGTTATATTGATGTCACATACCAGGTTTAGCACAAGACTTACAGGTAAAGAAATGTCTGTAGTAGCTGTATGAAGGGTATACTAATGTGTGTGTCCAGATGTACTAGTGTGTAATCAGCATTGCTCAGCAAGGTAATAAGACTCCATTAAATAAAATGCCAACAAGCGCACTACTATCCCAACTGAATAAGGCAACTTAAATGTTCTATTGTTGGTACGGCTGTATGCCTGATGTGTCTGTGAATGTGTGCTGATAGTCTAACCCCATGCCTATGAATGACAGCAGGATAGGTATAAATTCCCTGCACTGTGCACTATACATGTCTCTCAAGTGTCACACTGTCATGGATCATGATCACTGTTGCCAATTACCTTGGACACAGATATAAATCCAGTTGAAGTATGCCAGTAGCACACGCACACAACATCCATGCAGGGTACACCGTCATACATGTTCCCCTGACATGTAATAGTCACCTGTAGTTATGTATCTATAGTTCTTACTGCTTGTCCCATACCATCCCTTGTGGACAGCTTGAGAGGTATGTACATGCTACAGAAGCTATAGGGTACTTGTAGATGTAAAGTAAGGGCAGACCTGAGGAGTTCTGAGCAGTACTGTTGTGAAAAATATAGCCCATACAGTTTGGTAACGGGATGTCTTTCTATCGCCCATCCCTTATCTGCATCACAAATTATTATTCTTATACTACAGGTATAGTTTCATTTCCACATATATTGTTCTCAAAACCTAATGTTGGGCCTTGTGTTGTATTACTGGTTATATATTACAATGGTTGCATACTAACATACCTTGTTGAAATTCCACCATTGTTGGACTTTTGCTGTAACTGTTACTGTCATGCTTTTACAGTACTGACTGTTGTTCCAATTATGCCTGTGTTCTGTATGTTATGCAATTTTATTTTTTGGGGTTAATTGGAAAATCCCATGCATGCTATTACAACTAATGTTTAAATGTTCTGTTCATGACTAACCTATATACCTTGACAAACCTCAGCACCATAGCCTGATTGGGTAGGATGGTTCCGGTGGATCCGCCTATCCCATCTCATCTGGCTGCGGTACTGGGTCCCAGCACATCTGGGACCCAACCTGGAGATGCACCCTCTGCTCACCCTGCACCACCCACACAGGTAGAATGGTCTTAGAGTACAGAACCCATTCCCCCTGGGAAAGGATGTGGAGAGGAGGTGGTCACCCGAAATTAGGTTTCAGATAGGATGCACAGGGTCATCCAGCATGACTGCTGCACCTCGAGGGGGAAGCTGGCTCCGGTGCCCAGCCCCAACACAGCCACCTTTGGGGCCATAAAGGGGCAGTCTTTACTGCTCATGGGTGGGGATCTCAGTCTCACTGTTGCCATCTGGGGGCACTTGGTCCTCTGATTCCTAACCACTTTCCCCGTCCAAGGCGTTTACCTCCTCATGTGTAATACACTGCCCCTGTCCGCTGTCTTGTCTGTCTTCTCTGTCTGTCTACAAAAGCAACCTCTCCTACCAAACATACCTACAACCTTTCCCCAACATCCCACTCTCACCAAAAAAAAAAAAAAAAAAAAACTGGGCATCTGTCCCCAAAAAAAATTGCCCCATACATAACTGTCCATTTTGTCCCCACATACACTGCCATCAATCATCCCATCAAAGTTACATCAACCACACCCCTCTCTGTGGGATGTGAGGCTCCAAATTCCAAATTGTCCACATCATGCACAGCTGTTGCTGCCCAAGAAATGGAGAGCTGTTGTACTTTCATACACACATTCTGCACATCCCTACCTGCCTTTCATATTACCCCTCCCCACTTGCTCCCATTGCACCACTTTCCAATAACCCCTTTTTCTTTGCTTTTTTTGGAAATAGCACGTTTAAGTAGAACTAAGTGCCACTTGGCATCACATTGCTTTGCACAAACCTGTACAAACCCACTTAAAACTGCTTTAATCACCTCATCTTTTTTCTGACACTGTTATCCACATCAATAAAATAATCAACCCTTCTAAGTCTCAAATCCAGCATCTTTTAAATCACAGCATAGTGTATTAGCCCACTACACCAGCTTAGCTTTGGGGAATGACTGGTGTTTCTATAAATCTATCATGCATTTTTGTGACGTGACATCACCAAAAATGTACACCCCTGACAAGTATTGAACCCAAAACCTCACCAAGTATAGCATAGTGCATTAGGCCACTAAGCTAACTCAGCTCTAGAGACCAGCTGGTGTTTCTATAAATATATTATGCATTTATATGATCTGACATCACCAGAATCAAACACCCCTGTCAAGTATTGAACTCAGGTCCTTGTCAACCACAGTATAGTGCATTAGCCCACTAGGCCAACTCAGCTATGGAGAATGACTTGTTTTTCTATAAATATATCATGCATTTTTTATTGATGTCATATCACCAAAAATATACACCCCTGTCAAGTATTGGACTCAGGACCTTGTCAACTACAGCATAGTGCATTAGCCCAGTCCAACTCAGATCTGGAAAATAGCTGATGTTTGTACAAACATATATTGATTGCCAGTGATGCAGTACTCCCACATATAACAGGATAAATGACAGCATACTTGGTCCTGTGATGCAGACACCAAATGAGTCCACAGCCAAATAAATGTTGATGGATGCACAGGAGGTCCTCAAATTCAGATAGAGCTGACAACTACACAGACTGTTGCAGAATGTCCACAGTCCCTACTAATGGCAAGGTTGTCATAAAACCTATTCTCTGTGCTGAATACTAGCAAGTCAGTGCAGATTGAGATTACAAAATCATGACAGACATGCCAGTGTCACATGTCATACCCATTCAAAACCACATGTCCATGCCAATCCTGTGTAACACTGTATGCATGCACATATGTTTTGTAAATACACCTGCCATAATAATGACTCAGTAGCTGTATCTGTTACATTCCTAGCATGTGTCACATCTGGACACCCACAGTCCTGGCCCACAGTGCAGTCTATTGCATGTCAACTACATGCATGTCAATACAACACAGGAATAAATGAGCCCTGCAACATCCAACAAAACTGGTTGCTGCTACCACAGTCACTGACACCTACAGTAGCACGTTAAAGGCCTGGAGGGTGCGACACATGTCACAAATATGAATATGTGTCCTAAATGTCACCTACCACTCTTTGGATGGCACTATTACTTAACATATATACGATAGGCACATGCCTCACCTGGACTGTTATGAGTACCCTCACCCTGACCATGCTGTGACACAACAGCTGACATTGCCCCCTGACTGACATTAACAGTTTGCTGTCCCCCAATGTCTTCACAATCCCTAGTATGACTCCTGGCCAGAAGGCAGCAGTTTAAGACTGCTGCACATGCAGCAGTATGTTCAGCTACCTGCTACAGACCTACCATACCTCCCAAACACCTAGAACAGGGCATCCACACAACACCCATATGTAAAGGTATTGGGGGATCCTCAGGTAAAAAAGGACATGTGTCACAGTCTCCTCCTACAAAACAAATATACACAGCCAATAGACCAGCATCAACTTCAACAGCCTGCACATTCACATAAAAAGGATGTATGACACTCACATCTGCCTGTCTCCTTACTGACCCCAACACACATTGTCAAACAGTACACTGCTACAGAATCAGAATGTTTGTTAACAATGGCTAGACATAGCTTGCAAAATTGTGGACATACATCAATCCAAACAGTGAACAGTATTTCCACCTGCCCTCTGTGATGCTGTAGCTCCCTCACCTCAATAATGCCCTCCTCACATGCCAAGAAAAGGGGAAAGGCCAACTTGAAGTCCTTAATTATAGCACTATGTTGCCATGCCATTGGCTAATGACAGGGCAACCTGGCTGTTCTGGATGCTATTAGCAAGTGTGAGTCACAGATTGGTGTACAGACAATCACCTGCTCATGAGCATTACTTACAAAAGGCAAGTTGCTGCCTAAGGTAAGCAGGTCTGAGATATTCTTCATGAAGACAGACTGCAATTAGCTAGGAAAAGTACCACTGGATTTCTTTTCACAAAGGAGTACAGCACTATACCAGGTATGTCATAGAATTAAGCATGTAATGCAATGCAGATGGGGGGATGCAGTCATTGGAAATATGAATTTTCACAATAGATCTCAATAACAAATCTTGGAATGACATTTTGTTGTTAGTTTGATGCCTAGCACCTACAGCCTTCCCTTTTGACTCTGTTGACATACATCACAACTCTAGCCCCTGAGTAACCCCAGCAATGGTCAGCTCACATATGAGTGCTACTGGATTGTCTGTTGTATAATAGAGAGAGTAAGTACTGGAGGATATAGCTGTCATATCACATCATGTACTGTCAGTGAGCCCCTCTTAGTATGTGAATGTCATACAGACTTAGTTCAAAAATTGCCCAGGTGTCCCTGACCGTTCCTGATTTACTCTGCCTAGGTTGCCATGTACTCCACAGCTGTATCTCATTATCCTGTACCATTGCCACATGTGAGCCTGCTGACAATACCTCTCCTCCACAAATCCATAGGTACCTCTGGTGTGGCTTGGGACCATCATCCTGTAGCCAGTGAGTATTGAACTGGCTTGTTATGGCTCATTTATACTGTAGGCACATTACGGGATGTCAGTTTGGCATGGACATTACTGTTAAGCTTAGCCATATTGCAGTACAAGCATCTTCACTTATGGTGGGATTCACTGCAGTGCATTACATCAGTAATCACAGTAGCATATTTGCAGGAGTTATAACATATTAGCACATATTTTTGTAAAGGTGTAGCCAGTCTGCTATACAGGGGTGCATTACTATTGTGTAAATGGTGAACTGTGTTTTACTGAAGGTCCATCATGCACTCTGTATCTCACAGGTGTATAGTACTAGCAACATTAACTGGATGTAGCTACACTTCATGTTGTTGAGGGCCTGTTGTGGTGTGTGTATGTGTGTGTGTGTGTGTGTGTGTGTGTGTGTGTGTGTGTGTGTATGTGGTGTGTGTGTGTGTGTGTGTGTGTGTGTGTGTGTGTGTGTGTGTGTGTGTGTGTGTGTGTGTGTGTGTGTGTGTGTATGTGGATCAGCAAACATTATAGTGCAGGAATTAATGTAGCCATGTTATCTTCCCCTCACAGGTGACCGTGGGGGGTTGGATGTGTTCCCCTCATAACCCTGATGTCAGTGTCTCATCAGACTTTGATGGTGATGGTGATGGTGGCCATTGTGAGGCACAGGTGGGGTTATTGGGGGCTGAATCTGTCCCATTGGTTTATATCCCACTTCCACCCCCAATGTCCCCACAAACACAGTCAGTATGCCCAAACATACCCAGTCCCCAGCAGCCACAGATATTGGGCAGTCAAAGGGCAGTGGCATTGAACAGGAGAACATGGCAACTATGGCATCTGTGACTGTAGACACTAGCCATAGCCAGAAAGCTGGTGAGGTCCCACACAGGCAGATTGACAGGCATGCTCAAACGAGGACTGCTGCCCATCCAGCACCTGTCAGAGGTGTCACAGCATGTGTCACCTAGTGCATATTTTGGTCCATCATGGAGGCACAGTCACATTGTGAATGATACACCAGACAGATGCTCAGGGTCATGGATACCACACTGCCTGGCATGCATGACTCCCTCCATGGCATCAGTGATGCCTTATGTCATTTCACTGATATAGTGGATAGATGGTGGGGTGAGACATTGTCAGTCCTTAACCATGCAATGTCTGTGCTTGAACATATGGTGGGAGTAGGGTGTTGAACACATGGACATAGGTCAGCAACAGCATCAGCTGAGAGTTCACATGGCCGGGCACAGTCACACTCCCATGGTGGCAGTACCACCGCTACTACTGACGAGACAGTGCTGTCCACACCACAACATGGCAGGCCATGGGCACATGGTCCTGGGCAGTCTTGTGAGAGACACAGATCCAGAAGACACCAGTCACCATCAGCAAGTAGTACCACATCTGGCCCTGGGCATGGTGGAGCCAGTGCCACTCATGGCAGAACCTGTTCCCATGTTCATGGCCAGAGACAGTGAACTGTACATTCTGCCATGTATTGTCTAAGACTGTCCAACATACCCTTGTTTAGGGCTAGCACATGGCTTGACTGTGTGCATGTACACACTCATACATCACTATCACATGCAGGTCACCAACAGACATAAACAACTCCTCTCCATGGCCTAGCTGACCTCACCTCTACAGACACACACACACACACACATACACACACACACACACACACACACACACACACACACACACACACACACACACACACACACATGATGTCAACTGTATGGCACAGCCTAGGCCTTTGGCAACCCCACACCACACCCTATGCATGTTATGATACCTGTGCCACATCTCTTTTATCCATACCATCAATGCAGGGACATGTTAATGTGTGTCTGATGCACAGGGTGAATGTAGTAAAGTTAAGGGCAGTTTGTAGAGCAGTAGTGTTATGACCTGTAAGGTGCTGTCTGCTGGCAATTGTCATGCTTACACATCACAGTGTATGTACCTGTGTGCCATGATGCTTTATTGCTGTTAGTACTGCCTCCACAAGCCGTGCCCTTCCTTCTCTAAGTAAGTCAGGTAGGTCTGCCATGCCTGCTGGTGCAGTGCTAACTTCCAGCAGCAGTGGTAGTGATGGTGAAGGTGGGAATTTTGTCACCTGGCAAGAGCTGACTGAGCTGGTGGAAAATACTATAGAGAAGGACCTTGATGCACATATCGGCCAAATTAAAAGGGTCCAGCTTCACATTGCAAAAACAATACCACATCCAGCATTGACCGAGGGAGTGACTGCAGGAGACATGGAGTATGGCAGTTCTAAGGGTGAGGACTAGAATCTCAATTTTCTTATGCTGGACATGGGTGCAACTCCAGCTTCTCCTAGCTATCCTCAATCATGGTGTTCCCAGAGGCGGAGCCTAGATGGCACTCTGAAAACAGCACTTTTTTAGAGCTCCTTAAAAAATACAATAAATAACAGGAAATGAATAATTTTTTTAAGGAAAAAAACAGTTAAATATTGTTCTTTAACATTTTTGCTATCATTATACCAATTTTGGAATATATTCTTCAAAAATTTCCTGTCAGAAATATCTGGAGTTTAAAACTGATCTCTGAGGATGAGTGGCTCAAAGAATTGAGTGGCTCAAATAAAATAATCTTAAAAGGGTACCTTCTATGACTTACTTTACAGAGGCACAGTAGGCTAATCTAATAGGGAGGCGGAAGCCAAATACACTCTGGCTAGGTTTATAAATGCCCTAGGTCAGATAGCCTAGTATATAGCTATGAATTTAATTCACATGCAGAATCTACTTTGAAGAAAGAAATTCAGTTGATGTCTTCAACTCTACAAGAACTATCTATTAAAATGGACAGTTTCAAAGACAGCTTAGAAAACTTGAGAGAAAGTTGTCATAAACAAACCGAAACCTTTAAAGAGCTACTCCAACAGCATCAAACCAAAATATTAAGCATTGAAGAGTCCTTATCTGATATAGATGGAAGGCTTAAAGAGGAAGAAATTCAGGGAGATTTTCTTCAGCAGCAGAATAAGTGGCTTATTAACAAGTTGGATGACATGGAAAATAGAGAAAAGAGGACTAATGTGAGAATTTTTGGTTTACCAGAAAAGTCTGAAGGTGATATCATCTCCTTTCTTAATTCATGGTTACTTGAAATCCTAGATCTAAAAGAAGGATTCTCATATAGTATAGTAAGAGCTCATAGAGCCATTGGGAAACCCATTCCTTCATTGCCAACATCCACACCCAGGTCAGTAGTGGTTAAATGTCTCTCTTATCTTGACAAAGAGCTTGTTCTTAAATGTGCTTGGAGAAGAACCCTACTGAAATACAAGCAAAATTTTATTAGATTTGACAATAACTTTTCCCCCAGAGTTTTAGAAATGAGAAAGAAAGCCTGGCCACTAGTAAAACTATTTAAGCAAAATAAAATAAAAGAGCAACTGGCATACCCTGCAAAAATAAGGATTTTTACTTCAAATGGAAGGACATTTAATGACATTGAGGAAGCAATAACTTTTATTAAAAACAACAATATGGTTACAGTTCCGGAGGAAATGGACTGGTCTTTAACTACATCACTGAAAAGTTCTCCTGAGAAAAATAATTGGATTGATGTAAAAAAAACAAAAACAAAGAACTGAATCAAAAAGCACCTCTTCTATGGCTTCTCTTAAAGAATCAACTAAAACTAAAAATCCATGTTAAAGGTAAAAAAGTTGGTATTGTTTATTGTTTCTTTCAAGCATTTTATAAATTTTATTCTAATAATTAAAATAGTCCACTTGCATACTTTAGATTTAATGTTTAGCACATAAGCAGCACTTTGACAACAATAATTTACTTGACTCTTTTAGCTTACATCTGTTTATGACAGAAAAAGAAACAATATTATAGTTTCGATTGCCGTTATCGGGCTAGCATTACTATGAGACTGACTTAAAAAAAAAAAAAAGCAGTTTACTTTCGCTGAAATCGTTGCTCGTACCCTGGCTTTTTCTGTTTCACAGCACTCAGTGCTCATTTGAACAACATTGTGATACGCCCCTTCGAAAGAAGCAGAAGTAGACCATTGAGAGCGATTATGCATGTTATGAAAAGATCTGTTTTTTATGTAAGGCGCTAGATGTAGACTCACTGTCATTGGTGAAAAACAGAAAGAGAAAAGATGATTGTTCAAGATTGTTCAAACTTTATTCATGTTTAATACTTGGAAATGTAGTCATTTAAGTTGCCATGGTGACATTCTCTAAATAGTAACTGTCATTTAAAAAAAAAACAAAACAAAAAAAAAAACAAACATGGTCATAAGTGACAGTTCTTTTACATTATTTGTTTTCCTTTTTGGCTTCCTCTAGATTATAAAATGCACAAATCAAAAGGGAACTAAGAATGTTTTCATCAAGATTAATAAATGTATGAAAGATATGCAGCAATTAAACAACAAAATAACTTGTCATTATTTTCAATCAGAACTCTTTAATAAAAAAAAAAAAAATAACTACATGACTATAGTACTTCTCTCACTAAATGTGAATGGTTTAAATATCCCAAGGAAAATATCTAGCTTACTTAAATATCTAAAAGTAAATAAAGCGCAAACAATATTCTTGCAGGAAAGTCACTTTAAAGCTAATGATAACTTCACTTGAAATCCAAGTGATTTCTTAAAGCTCTCTAACTCATCATACAATAAAAAAAAACAGAGGAGTATTAATATTGTGGAGGAAAAGTGTTACCAATCCTCAAGTAATATATAATTATGAAGGCAAAGATGGTCTTTTATCAATAGTAATAATAAGATATAGTAATAGAATTTGGACATTGGTGAACCTTTATTGGTTTCCAGGTATAGGAGTAGGAACGATTACGAGATACATAGAACTTATCAATAAGACCTCAAAGGGTAGCTTAATTGTGGGAGGGGATTTTAATTGTATCTTAGATAGTCAGGAGACTATAAATAAAAGACCTTTCCATATTACATCTACAGGAAGAACTCTTAAAAATGGATAAATAACTTGCAGTTATTAGATTCATTTAGTCTTAAAAATGAAAATTCATTACAATTTTCCCTTAGTGATTATAGATTCAATTCTCAAACAAGAATTGATAAAATATACGTATCCCAAGATTTAAAAATGAAAATACAACATTCTTTTATAATCCCCTGCCCCATATCTGACCATAATTTGCTTATCCTTAAAATTCAAATTAATTTTAAGAGACTAACACTTACTAAAAGAATTTCAGCATACTTCACCAAATTAAAAGAGTTTAAGCCTTGGTTAAATTTGGAAATAAAATATTTTTTAGATGCAAATAATACTAATGACATAAATATAGTTATTTTATGGGATTCACTAAAGGCATATCTTTATGGTAAAATTATTTCCTAGTGCAACAATAAAGTAAAGGAATGGGAGTCAGAACTAGTAAATATCCAAAAACGAATCATAGAAATTAACCTTAAGGATGTGGAGAATCCGGTTTAAAAAAATAAATAAATTGGGGAATTAAATAAAAAATACAATATTTTAATGCATAAAACCAATTTGGCTTTGGAAAAATTAAAATAAAATTCTTACTCTGTTTCCCCTAAATATATGCATAACCTAGTAATGATATTAAAAAGACATTCCAATGGAAACAATATTACAAATATAATGAATGAAGGGGAAAACAAGAAAAATGTCTCAGATATAGGAGACATATTGGAAGCTTTCAAATTTCATTTCACAAAACACTATAATATCAATGATTCACCTCATAATAATATAGACATGGGCTTAGATTATACAAATTTAAATAAAATACCAGACAGTTTAAACATAAAAATTCAAAAACAAATCATGCTTATAGAAATTAATGAAAAAAATGAAAGAAGGCAAAAATAATAAAGCTCCAGGCATAGATGGAATTATTATAGAAATTTACAAATTATTTCCAACATCAGTCATAACAATATTACAGAAGGCACTAAATGAAACTTATTCACAGGGCATTATTCCACCTTCATGGTCATATACACTGATTATACCTATTTTAAAAGAAAACAAAAATACCAACCCATGTAGTTCATATAGGCCTATTTCACTCCTAAATAATGATTATCATTTTTTATGTCTATTCTGGTCAATAGGATCAAAAAATCTTTAACTCAAGTCATTAGTGAGGACCAAATGGGTTTTATTCATAATAGACACACTCATGACAACATACAAAGAATTTTAACCATTGTAGACCTTTTAAATAGGGACAAAACTGAAGCCTTAATAGTAACATTAGATACTGAAAAAGCATTTGACTCACTAAACTGGGATTATCATTTCAAAATCCTTCATATTTATGATTTCCCTTCAAGATTCATTAATTTAATAAAAAAACATCTATAAAGATAATCTGGCATATGTAAAATTAGACCCTTTCACATCAGAAGCAATTCAAATTACTAAGGGTACCAAACAATGATGCCCCATGTCACCAGTGCTGTTTGCATTAGCAATTGAACTTTTTTCCTCTACAATTCATTTTAACCCTAAAATAAACAGTATTGAAATGTTTAATCAACTTACCTCCGAAATAATGCTATTTGCTGATGATATTCTACTCACCTTATTAAACTCAGATGAGTCACTATGTGAACTAAACTCATTAGCTGAAAATTGTATCATATTTCAGGTTTAAAGATAAATGCTTCTAAATCAAATTATATATTATTAAATAATAAAACATAACCCTAATACTAACATAAATTCAATAATTGGAAAACAGGTTTCCTCTCTAAATTATTTAGGGATTATTTTATGTGAAAAGTTAGAATTAACTCTATCTACAAATTACAATAATATCCTGAATACACTTTAAGCACTAATAGGAAAATGGAATAAATTGTACCTAACATTTGAGGACAGATTGCAGCTAATAAAGATGGTTCTTCTCCCAAAGGTAAATTACATTATACTAGCTATACCTATAATTCCTAGTAAAAAAGTTTTAAAAGAATTAAATAGAATTTTTATAAAATTCCTTTGGTATCCCAAAAAACAGGATAGCTTTTCAAAATCATATTAGGCCTTGGGAAATGGGAGGCATAAATTTTCCAGATTTAGAATCTTATATCAGAGCATCTATTCTTAAAACAGTCATAAATTGGATAGATCCAAAAAGTTCATCCACATGGAAAACATTACATACTGCTATTTTTCAAGAAGAAAATAAATTAGCAAAAAATATACAACTGAATGGACATAACAATAAACTCTGGCATATTATCTGTATCAACTTGCAATACAACTCCACCAAACCTACTAATCTAAATTATATAAATTACATTTACAACACTTTTTGGAGTTTCATAAACAATAATATTGAAATTAAATTATGGCTTCAGATATTAATTCCTTTTATTACAAAAAAACTTTGTTAATAACATTCCCATAAATACTCTTAACTCTTGGAAAGGAAACAAATTCACATGTTGGTACCAATGTATAGAAAATCTGACAGTCATGAATATTTATCAGATAATTAATACATTCAATCTATCAAATAGCAACTGGTTAGCTCTTAATAGCCTAATACCTTATGTACAAGATCTGTGTAGAACAATAGAAAATTCTTCATTTAAATCTATGCCTAAATTTATATTTTGTTTATATGAAGTAATATATAAAGACTTTAACTGGACAGATTTATCTTCAAAGTTATATAAAATTATCATTAGTTACAAAATAAAATCTAACCAGAAACTCTGGAATGTTATCACTAAAGATTATTCATTGTTGTTACCTAATGAGACCAAAATGGATATACTACATTCTATTAAGTTAACTTCAAATGTACAAAGTTGGAAAATCTTTGCATGGAAATTCTTGCATAGAGCCTTTTACACCCCCAATAAAATAGCTAGATTTAAAAATACTAATGATACAATATGCTGGATATGTTCCTTAAAATGTAATGCTGATTGGTCACATATCATATATGACTGCCTTCATATTAAGAAATTCTGGGAGGATATTGGTGAATTTTTGCAAGCTGTTTTTACTGATTCTTTCCTTTTGTCAAAGTCATTAATTCTCCTAAATATAAATGAAACCACTGTTAAGAAAAGGAAAGATCTATATCTTCTTGGGACTACAATGTCAGTCTTAAAAAATGTATCACAAGGAAATGGAACTCTCCTATCAACCCAACATTTGATGATTTTCTAACTATATTGAAAGAAGTAGCACTGTTGGAAATTAAAGTCAAGGAAATGAGAATATTTTCAAAGAAATAGAATAATAATCCTTGGGAGAAAATTCTCTCCCTAATTGAGACACTTAAAATGGACACAACTTTATCTTCATAAGAAGAGAGAAAGCAAGAACCTAAGTTTTAATTTGGTTTGTCTTTGTATACAAATCTTTATCATTTGTCTTTATATCTATGCTTGTACTCCTTTTGTCTTTATCTGGTTTGAGGCCATTGCATATTCTGTAACTAGTTAATTCATTTCACTCTTATTTGATCTGTTAAACTGATTAATTAATGTTTTATAAAATAAAACATTTTTTGAAAAAAAAATCATGGTGTTCCCCAGCCTTTTGTCTCGGTCACCACCACTGTTAGTCTTGTATGCCCTGTATGACTGTGGATGCTTCCTAACCTATTCTACCTACCTAAGCCACTCATTCCTAAGCACCTATCCTAACATTCCTCCCTCTCCCAAAAAAAAAAAAAAAATAGGGACCTGTCCCACAAAAAAATATATGCTCCATACATAGCTCTTTACTTCACCTATGTGTGAAGTTGACACAATTTATTTGGTCCAATTGGACAAACAACATTATTCCATTGTTATCACCTGTCACTGGTGTGGTGACTGCAAAGTCATGGAATAGATTTTCAAATTGTACATGACGTTGTGAAGAAGTGACTAGCTATGGTGCTCTCACATAACCCTCCTGCAAATTCCTGTGTTCTTTTTCCTTGTGTGCTACCCTCCGCTTGCCAACCCCATTTCCACATCTATCCTAATCACCCTTTTCACATGTTTAATTTGGTCAAAATATAGACCCACCTGCAACACTTCCATGGCCAGAAATGGACCATGAAAAAGTCTTCACTTTATGTTGTCAGCATTTATACAGAGTTTGCTTAGTGCAGCAATGCTGAGTGACAGTGAACACTGTTTAACTTATTGCAAAAGCTGATGATTTAAATTTTATCTGCCTTGGGTCAATTAGTTCCACACAAATATGCTGAAATCTGATGTTCTATAGGAATACAGACCAAAGCCATACTGAAGGCAGTACTGTGGAACAGTTAATGTAACATTTGTTAGGCTCCTTAATGAATGTGACCCGAAGTTCCTATATTGCAAATTGTGATAGTTACCCTGTTTGTAGCCTGCTCTTTTGGCATAGTGTCATGGGTTCGATTATAGCAGTAAGCCAGTATATTATTTCACGGCAGTTCTTATTCTCATCATATATGTAATTGCACGCCTGCATTTCTCTACATCTAACATATCTTCTTAATGTAACATTGGAATAGTGCAGTAATACATAATTTTCAAAAACACTGCAGTCCCAACAGGTAGACTTAGTAAACCAACTTTATTCTGGTTAAGTATTCATGGTTTTTGCACTCTTCTAGCTCTTATTTCTAGGTATAGTAATCTGTTTATTGAGGACAACAAGACTGATTAATGATGATTTTATAAGTAAGACTAGCACACCATGCAGATGCTCCTGCATGTACGAAAAAACATATTTGTGTCATTTGTCTTGGCATCTCCATCTCTGTCTCCCCTCCTTTTTCCATACATTTGCATTGTACTTCAATAATGTTATTTTAATCCTGGAAATAATAATTTATTTGTGTTGTGGTGAGATAATGCTGCAATGTATTAGAAAGACTTTTTTTCATAATTCATGGATTATAATCCAGCCATCACCTAATCATTAATGGCCATTTTTGGTTTGGAAATATATGTATACCAGTTGGCTACATATTGCTGTGAGGCACCTTTATCCATATTTATCAATAAATATTTTTTCCCTGCTTCCATGTCACCCTGATGATGTATCTTTCCCCTTCTGTTTCATTACTCTTCTTAATGACCTTATCAATGTTTTGCAGAGATTTGTGTTAAAAGTGGGATAAAGTGCAGAGGGAACTGTGTCAAAAGATAACTTTTTTCTTGAGTGGAAGTGGGCACAGCATATCTGTTGCTGAAGCTTTGTTTACCTGACACCAAAACCACACACACTCTCTCTCTCTCTCACACACACACACACACACACACACACACACACACACACACACACACACACACGCACACACACAAGCACATGCACACACGTGCACACAGACACACGTTCACCACCTTCTTAACTAGTTACACAATCTAGATCAAAAAGTATGAATTGCAAGTATCAAAGCAGAAGGCTGACTGTTAATGGGAGAGGGTGCACTTTTGACTTCATCAGTCTGTTGCAAAGGAGATGTCTGTATTAAAAGTAGGATAATGTGCAGAGGGAAATGTGTCCAAAGTTAAAGTTGACTACTGAGTGAAAGTTGACACATCACATCTGTTGTTGAAGTTTTTCATACCTGACAACAGAACCACACAGACATTGATTAACCTTCAGTCTCAACCAAAAAAGCTGCACTCCTCTTTAGAGTTAAGGAATGCAGTTTTGGCAGGGCACATTCAAGTAGCATAAAAGTCATATTTTATAGTTGTGCAAATCTCTGTAAACAGTCAGGATGTTTTACTTATGAATGTGTTTTCCTTCATTTGCAATGTTTTATGCATTTTCTCAGGATGTAAAAAGGCACTCACCTGTATGGTTCATCAGTTCATAGGTATTGCTACAGTAATGATTTGTGAGGATGTTACGAAATCTAGTCTTATATTCGCATGGCACTTTTTAGCCCTTGTGTTTTGTGTATGAGTAATCTAGAGGTAGGCTGAAAAATATATGTTGAAACATTTACTTTTTGTCCCTGTACACAAGGGATATGGGAGCTAAGCCAGTGATGAATTTGTGGTTTCTCATCCATTTATCCAAACTGCATTTGACTAGAGTAAGGGAAGTACTTTTCTTTATGTGGAGTTGAAGACTGTTACACATGTGATGCTCTCTGTTGTAAATATGTATCCCTCCAACATATGCTATTTATTTTGCAAAGGAGACTGTGATCCATCGAGTGGGCTTGCATGCTGCTACTGGGCTTGTGAATGTGTAATAGGTTAGAAAGGATAGAGTTTCTTGATCCTCAATGTGCAAGGCAGATGTTGCTTTTGAGCAGACTGTATAATACTGAGAAGAGGGACAAGGCATTGAGATGGTCTGCATAGCTTTCATGATTGAGACCCTTGACTTTCCGAGTGAGAAAACAGAGGTCTTTTCATTTGTGACAAATACTTGGACAGGTACATTCCAAATGTAGCATTATACTCAATCGTAGGCCTAAAGAGAGCTGAGAATAGTGGTATGATTTCATCCTTGCACTTGGATGCCATACCTTTAGATAAAAAAAGACTTCCTTACACTTATGGATACATGGTGATCAAATGAAGTTCTTTGTTTACATGGGATCCCAGATCCCTCACTACATCATCAATTCCCAGGTAGGTGTTGTCATTGTAATAGTTAAAAAGGAAATTGATGCTTGCCAAAGGGTACTATTATGCATTTCTTGGCATTTAGTCTTACTTCATGACTTTAACACTACTAGTGAAGGATCTATTGGACGATGTAGCGCAACACATCCTAATTTCCTGGGTTCTACTGTTCAGCCACTTAGCTATCGAACAAGATACACTGGGATTTACATTTCACTCCCAGTTTAATTTATTCAAGTCTTTTGGATTTCGAGTACCATGACAGGAATGGACCTAATTCCTAAGTGAAAGTATGATTAAAGTCTGTGAACTTATTGATGTTTCATTCTTTGATGTTAGCCGAAAGTGCTCTTTGCAACACCTGCAATGTGGCCAGAATAGACTCCTTCTCGCATTTAGCTGATTGAGTTTATCTATGATACCTGAGTGTGGGGCAGTGCTGAATGCCTTGCAATGTCTAGATAGTGTGTACTGATTTGCCATCCTCCACTTAGAATAATGTGCTTTTCAGCTTGCTAAGACAGTGAAAGATTTTTTCACTTTGCAATGGACTGTATTTTTGCCTACTGCAATCCAACACTGTGGCTTTATTGGGAGAATTAGCTAAAATATTAGCTAAATATTTATAGTTTAAATGCATTTACTACTTTGTTAGATTTGTCATGAAAACACCAGCCATCTGCTTTATAACAATAATAAAATTTCTTGCACAAACAAAAAAACAGCATGCTTCATTTCAACTAATAGAAAATACTTTACTTTTAGCCTTTAACAAAATACACTTTTAGACAGCTTCACACTATTTTCTCTCTCATAGGTTCATAGGTAGGTACTAGGCTATCGGCCCAAGGGCCTAAATATGCCTAGCCAACAAAGTTCCCTGGCTTATACCAACCCAAGAAAGTTAATTTGCTGTGCCCCTGTTGAGCAGAGCCACAGAAGTGATCCCTGGGGTGTATTTCCCATTTCCCATCCACTCATCAAGATTTTTCTTGAAGACTGTTAATGAGGAACTTTGCTTGACATAGATGGGTAGCTTGTTCCAGAGTATGGGAAGTCTCTGGGGCAGGAATCTATCCCTCCAGCAAGTCCTGTTTATTGTAGTGACAAGGTTTAGGTCCCTAGAGCGTGTAGCTCAGAGGCATTTCTTTAGGTGTAGCATGTCCAACAGCTCTGGGTTTGACATAGCTTTATATGTTAGGCAGAGATCACCTTGGAGTAGGCGATATGCTACAGAGTAAAGCTGGAGTTTTTTGAGATGATCATTGTAGGGCATCTATTTGAGGCCAGTAATTCTCTTTGTGGGGTACTTCTGTGGCCTTTCCAGCTGCTGCAGATGTCTTGTGAGGTACATTCCAAAAGGGGCATTGTACTCTATAATGGGTCTAATGAGTGTCGAGTAGAGGGGAACAATGACCTCTTTTTTCCTGGATGAGAACCCTTTTGTGATGAGGTGTGCCATGTCGAAGGATTTCCTGACTACTGTGGCAATGTGATTATCAAAGGAGAGACTACTGTCCACCTGGGTCTCAAGGTCTCTTATCACACATTTGGTGTTAAGAAGATTGCCACCTATGTGGTAGTTCCTTGGTACAGAGTTTTTCCAAAGAGGATAACAATGCACTTTTTGGCATTGAGCTTGAGGCCATGGCTCTGACACCAGACATCTGTCTCAGTGAGGCCCTTCTGTAGGATGTCCACATCATTTGGGGACTTGACTATAGCTCCTAGCTTGCAGTCACCTGCAAACTTCGTTAGCCAGAGGCTTTCTGTGTTAGCCTATACTTCAGAGAAGTAGATACCAAAACAGGAGAGGTCCCAGGAGTAAACCCTGTGTTACTCCACTTGTCACTGGTTTGACATCAGATTTGGAGTCTGCAAATTTTACAGTGTGGGTTCTGACAGTGAACCAGTTGGCAACCCATCTTGTGACATAGGGATTTATACCTAGTTTAGTTAGTTTAGCTATAATTCCAGAATGGGGGATGGTGTCAAAAGCCTTGGCAAGGTCAAGATAGGCTGTGTGAACCACCTTATCCTCGTCTACGGCTTTGGTGACTGCCTCAAAAAAGTCGACCAGGTTCAGGAGTCAAGATCTGCCTTTCACAAACCTGAACTGGGTGAGGTCCAGAGTTTGGAGTTATCGATGTCTTTGTTTATGAATTCCATGATGATACGTTCCATGGCCTTGCAGACCAGGCTCATCAGGGTAATAGGGCGATAGTTCCCAGGATCAGTGGTGGCTCCCCTTTTGTGTTGTGGGATAACTGTTGCTCTGCACCATTCAGTGGGCACAAAGCCTGATGTGAGGCTATGATTGAACATGGTGCTTAGGTGGGGAGCCAGTTCGTTCTGAAGTTCGTGTAAAATGCAGCCTCGGATGTTGTCCAGTCCCATGGATGCTGTGTTTTTAAGTTTAGATAGTGTTGCTTTTACCTGTGAAATTGTGATCACAGGGACTCTGCATTCTTCCTGTATAGATATGGGCCCTTTAGGTGGTGAGAGGGAGGTAAAGTTAGCACTAAACCTATCTGCCAGGATTTTGGCAATATCAGTTTGTTCTGTAATTTATGTGCCATTGTGCTGTAACTCAGAGCAGATCTGGGTGTTGCCATTGAGATTCTTGACATAGCTATAGAATGCTTTGTGGTTGTCCTTAGAATCAGTGCCAATCTTGTTTTCATAGCTAGCTTTGGAGGATCTTATAAGGGATATCAGCTTCTTGCTGAGGCTGACCAGGGAGCTCCTCCACTCATGGGATTTTACTCTCTTTTGCAACAATTTCTTCCTTCTGTTGTAGAGTTGGTTTATGGCAGGGGACCACCAGATTGGCTTTCTTTTTTGGAGGATAGCATCTTAGTTCTGTTTGGGATAGCATGATCCATGCACTCGTGTAAGTGCTAATAGAGTGCATTTGTGTAGGATTCAGCAGTCATAACTGTATTGTCCATCTGCATGGGTGTCATGAAGTTCACCACTTCTGTCTTAAGAAGCATGAAGTTGGTTTTGGAGAACTTTTTTACAGTGATTTCCTTAATGGGGGGTGGGGTGGGATGTGGATATCTAGGGTGATTAGCTTATGGTTGGATCTGACCAAAGAGGAGTTGACTTTGGTATGGAATACCGGTCATTCATGTTGGTAATGACTAGGTCTAGGATATTATTGCCCCTAGTGGGAGTGTGGATAATTGATCCAGGGCATTGGAATTTATGAATTCCAGAAAGCGGTGAGTGAAGGTGTTGGTACATGAGTAGTTCTCCCAGTTAATGGTGGGGTAGTTGAAATCGCGCAATATTAGGGTGTTTGGTTGAACATTAATATTTTCCAGTATATCAAGAAAAGAGGTGTGGGAATCCTGGGGCATGGTGGGTGATCTGTAGCAAGCTACAATTTGGATTGCAGTTTTGCCCAGAGTTAGTTGCACTTGGATAACCTCGGCTGCATTATGCTGAGCAACTAGCCTGGAGATGTGGATATCCTTAATGAATATGGATACACCTCCACCTTTGAAGTTCCGGTCCAGGTTAGATGGCCGAAAAGTGTGGTATGAGTTATAGCCTGGTAATGCTGGGGTGCTCTCTGGAGCCTTGAACTGGGTCTCAGTCACTGCACAAACATTGATGTTCTCCATTTTAAAGAGTGCCTTGAGTGAATGCATTTTGAGATTTAGACTTCTAGCATTGAGTAGCATTACCCTCAGTTTTTGCTTGCCTGTTCCTGTTATGGTGGTGAATTTGTCATTTGAACCTTGCCTAAAAAGGCACTATATGGGCGGCAAGAGCCTTTGCCAGTATCCAGAATCCTAGGGGTGACAGGTGCAGGCCATCTCTCGCAAAGCATCGTGTTCTGTCGACCATGTCATCCCAGGCAGACAGATACTGGATCCCCTTAGAGTGACACAAGGAGCTTAGCCAATTGATGAAGTCAATCATTTTGTCCTTGTACTGCGGTATCATTCTGGGTGATGGCAGGATGCTACTCAGGGCTAGGGTCATACCTACCTGGGCTACAAGATTGTAGAGTTCTTCAATGTCTCTTTTCTTTTAGTACAGGGAGGTACGTCTCAGGTCATTCACACCAACATGGACAATCACAGAGTCATATTTGTACTTGTTGTGAAGTGACCTGAGTGCATGGGTTATGTGGCAGATCCTGGCACCTGACAGGCAGCTGACAGTGACCTTCTCCTTGTTTAGCCTGGTGAGTGGGACATCAGTGTGCCTGACTATAGAGTCACCTATGACTAGTGTGTTGGGTACGTTGTATTCCCTTATGGACTGTGGTTGAGTGGCACACTGTGTCTGTGGGCTATGTGTCATTTGGGTTGTGTTGGTGGTGGGAGGTTGCTTGCGTTTCTGCTTTGGAGGTCTCTGTTGCTTGAGCAGATTATTATTGAGAGCATCCACAAATTTTTTTGTGTTTCTATGTGTGGATTTTGGTGGTGTAGGTTTAGTGGGACTATGTGATGAGTGTGGTGTGGTGCAAGTATTTACCTTCTCCTTATGACTATAAAGTTCAGGCTTGGTTGGAGAGAGTTTTACTTCCAGTTTGTCTAGATAAGTGCATCTCTCACAGGTTGTAGTGTTGGGTAGTAGGAGAGGGTTGCCTGTGTACATGAGGCAATTGCTACATTGCCCCAAGATGCCCAAATTCATTATATAGACAGGAGAGAACACTTGGAGCTGACCCTTGGACATGCCTGAATGAGCTGTTTTTCTCTAAGCAATTGAGGAAAGTAAGTATCAAAACTGTTTTCCTCTAGGTAATGGGGAAGGGTGAGTGCTGTAGTAATTTGTAGTTTATTTAGTTGCTTACAACAAGTTCTGAACAAGTGCTGAGCATGGATAAGCAAATTCACGTGCTAAAACTAAGAAATTGTATCTTGATCTTGTTGTAGATAGGCTACCTAGTGCTTACCACTCCCACTAATAAGCTAGAAGGCTTCCCTCCAACACTGAAAGGCTTGGAGGCACAGAAGCTTACAAACAGTCCTTGATACAGCAAATATGTAGCTGGGCTAAACTAGTTACAGGGAAGGTGAGAAGCAAGCGCAAATGCAGGCTTTTAAACCAGAAAGTTGAAAGAGATGGAAAAACTGCCCAAATGGCCAATAAACTACATTTTCTGGGCCAGAAACCACTCTTGTGGTAGATAGGCTACCTAGTGCTTACCACTCCCACTGATAAGCTAGAAGGCTTCCCTCCAGCACAGAAAGGCTTGGGACACAGAAGCTTACAAACAGTCCTGGATACAGCAAATCTGTATCTGGATTAGACTACTTACAGGAAAGGCAGAAAACAAACTTGGAATTTATATATATATATATATATATATATATATATATATATATATATATATATATATATATATATATATATATATACATATAGTTCCCATTCAGAAGCCTGAAACATCATAAGCCTGAAAATCAAAATCCTGAAACCAAAAGCCTGAAAATTCAGAATCCTGAAAACTCAAAATCCTGAAAGCCCAAAATCCTGAAAGACCAAAATCCTGAAACTCAAAATCCTGAAAACACAAATAATGCTAATATGTCACTATAAAGACACTAATATCTACCAACTGACCCTGACCTTAACCCTAACCCTAAGGTCCATCACTATCGCACACTCACCTGACCCGCGCCCTAACCCTAACTCACTTAAACCGCCCCTAACCCCAATATTTGTCACTATTGCATACATGCCTAACCTGCGCCCTAACCCTAACTCACTTAAACTGCCCCTAACCCTAAAATAAAACCAACCACACACTTACCTGACCCCAGCACATGACCTAACTCCACAGGGCTAACAATAGCAAAGCCACAATGACATCAGTATGTCTATTTTTTGTTTTCAGGATTTTGAGTTTCAGGATTTTGGTCTTTCAGGATTTTGGGCTTTCAGGATTTCGAGTTTTCAGGATTCTGAATTTTCAGGCTTTTGGTTTCAGGATTTTGATTTTCAGGCTTATGATGTTTCAGGCTTCTGAATGGGAACCATATATATATATATACATATTTATTTATTTATTTATTTTTTTAAGTGGGTTGGCTTTCTCAAAAAGATCTCTGTGTATTAGAAAGAATGAGCTAATGACAGTAGCAAAAACACAAATGCAGTACAAGCTAGCACACTTGAGTGTCTAGCAATATTAAAGAAAATACAGTTTAAATAAATGCAGATAAGTTAAAAATGACAAAAACACGTTTATGAAAAATCAAATAAGAGCACTTGAAAACTTAAAAGCACACAGAACAGCAAATTAAGGTATTAAGGTAGAAGACAGTTATGTAAGAGCAGCTCAAAAAACTATAAGTATTTCTTTTTTTTTTTTTTTTTTTTTTTATTTGTGGAGAGGGAGGGAACAAAGCAGATTAAAATGCTATAGGGGATGTCCTTCCCAAGTGCTCTATCTGTACACAGCAGAGGAGATGGGACTGGTAGGAGTGTCTGAAATCAAAATATGATCTCACTGTACTCAGTTGAGTGAGCAAATGAGCTGGGCCCAGTAGGAGTGTCCAAAAACAGATTTATAGCAGGGACGGGCAATTCCAAAGCCACCAAGATTAACACCACAACAAGAACAAGGAGGGAGTGGGAGACTAACTGCAGCTAGAGACAGGAAGTGGTAAGCACTAGGTAGCCTATCTACCACAAGAGTGGTTTCTAGCCCAGAAATTGTAGTTTATTGGCCATTTGGGCAGTTTTTCCATCTCTTTCAACTTTCTGGTTTAAAAGCCTGCATTTGCGCTTATTTCCCTGTATTATATTATATATAACAATTATCTGCAAATTTATAATCTTAAATAAGTGCAGAGAAAAGTATACTTAAATCAGCTTTTGTTGGTTGGTTTATGCAGGTGAATCTCAGCAGCTAACCACTCGGAAGATGAGCAGAATGATTAAAAAATGTGGCCAACACAGATTATAATGCAAGCAGAAGCCCCCAGGCTAAGTTAACATAATTTCAAAAGCAGTCTAACAACTTTCAATGTATCCAGATGGCTACACTTTTTCACACTTCAGGCAACTAACTGCAGCTAGAGACAGAGAGTATTATCTCCCTGTATTATATTATATAGTGGTGGTGCTGCGGTAGCGTTGTCGCCTCATAGCAAGACGTTGCCCCATTCGATTCTCAACTAGAGCGTCTTCTGAGTGGAGGCATACGTGAATGGGGCGTACCTTCGTTGAAGGTTGTGCGTCAGGGCTGGTAACCCGGTACTTAAAAATCCACTACCAATCATTAGCGGACCGGAGTTCTGCTGTGGTGACCCCTAACCGAGAAAAGCCGAAAGACACAAACAAATTATATTATATATAACAATTATCTATAATTTCTCTGATTCTTTCTCCCTCTCTCTCCCTCTCTCTCCCTCTCTCCCTCTCACTCTCTCTCTCTCTGTCTCTTCCTCCTTCTTTTCCAGAAAAGTATCTGGTAGATGTAAGTCATCATTTCCAAGTAAGTAAGTAAACATTTATGAGCTCTTTGATACACACAATTTCCTTCTATGTTATTTCTCTAGTAGTTTCACTTCTACAGCTTAAAGTTGCTGAGATTTTCTTTCAGAAACCTCATAGGCGAGACTTCACTCACTACAGTCCTCCTAATGGGCTGTTTATCTTCCACTATCGTCTGCAAAGTGAACTTGCTGAGTTTTGCTCAGTTTCCAGGTTGACTTTTTCTTTGTTATTCCACAGGTTTCTGTGCACACATTCAATGTATGTTACTGTCTCTATACCTCTTTCATAAGCTGCATGTCTTATTACTCTCTGCTTTTCCTTCTTTCTTTGTTTCTTTCATTAATTTTTCAGTTCTCCCAAGTGCCTTATATATAGTAACCAGCAGTGAGGAAAGAGAACTATGCTTCCTCCATTGTGGCCTTTTGGCAAGCAGTACATACATATGAGGTATTATCCATCTTTCAGTTAAGCATCATAATAATGCAGGTTTGAGCATTTTATTGAAGGCCATTTTTTCTGTTACACAATTTCACTGTTGCAGTTTAAGTGAGTGGGTATTTTTGTTCAGTTGTCCTGCTTATTAGTGGTACAATGCATGTTTTTCAGAGAGCAGCAAACAGAAAGGCATGGAAATTTATTCATCCCCCACTGTTTTGTAATATTAGATTTGGTAAATTTAAAGCATTAGGAGAGTGGGGGTACATGGGGGCTAACCTCCCAGTAAATATGTTCTTTTGACTACTTTGGTTATGATTTACTCTGATGGAAACAAGCAGTCAAACCAGAGTCAGAGTGAAGGTGCAGTGGTAAAAATAAAGACCTCAAGAAAACTGAAACAAAACCACTGACAACCAATGTAAAACATGAAGCAGTTTAATAATCCAAAAATGCAAAACTTTCAGGTAACAAGTACCCTTCCTCAGTGCTAGTGAGATCAGTCTAAAACAACATTCCTTTTATAACACTCATCCATAATCACAGCCAATAAAATAATTATGCAGTTAGAATACTTGATGTCTTAAATGGCCAATACATAATACAATTATATAGAAAATATAGGTATATACACATATATGAAAAATAAAATAAATACAAACATGTATACATATATATGAAGCAATTAATAGCATCTATGGTATTAAACAACATATACCTCATAAAAATCTATACAATTTGCCTAAAGAAAAAAGCTTAGCCAAAAAAGCCTATAAGGGCAATATAAAATTGCTTGCTTTGCTTTTAAGATAGAATTGATAGACACTGTTTGATTAAAATGGAGGGTAAGGAATACAATTGGATTTTGCAGCTACAGGCTGACCTCCCACCAGGTGTTTTTTATATATGTGTATATACATACCTCTGGATTCTCAAAAGCTTGCACGGTGTGCATGATTAGTGTAAGAGGTAAATCTGCCAATATGGCGGCCGAGTGATCCACTTACGTGCCTGTTTGATGTGCGCAAGCACTCTAGCACTAGTGCTGCACGTTCCCAGCCCCTGTATGCAAATTACCCCATTTGCAGGTGAAAACCCCAAATAAAGGCTGCATATCATTGAAGAAGCATGTCAATTGCCACGTATAAGGAGATTGGCATTGCAAACAATGCAAAATGTACAAAACACAACTTTTATATATGTCCATCGATCACGGCTGCAGATGCATAGGGCAGCAGGGTGCAAACGGGAACGGTGGGGAAACAAGAAAATAAATCTAAAAAAAGCAGTCTAACTAAAGCCAGTATTCCGACATGCAAGTCAGTGGCAGGCACAAGACAACCTGGCCAGTGAATAGTAGTTGCTAAGGGGGGAGGCACAGTATGACACATGTAACTATGCATTAGCAGGCAATCCTATGCAAATGAGGGGAAGGCTAGTGAATCCCAGATTTCCCCAGCATGTGAGGCAGGTCCCAACAGTGTAAGAATATGAATAGCTGACTGCAAGACTAGGAGGTAGTTGACATCATGGGTGGATGTGTCAGGCATACTGTAAGCGGACTGGAGCACTGTGGCTCGGGTATGCTCCTAGCTTAGCACAGCCAAGCTAGGGGGTGTGTCTAAACCTGCCTAGCATTCTTTACAAAGTGTAAGCGGGTATGCATGCTGCACATTGGGAGTTACAGAAAGAAAAAAGAAGTTAAACCAGGAAACAGCAGCAGTGTGCACTTCTGAGTACTCTGTTTGCGTGGCGTGGTCCCGGGCCCAAACAGAAGGGCAATGGGAATGGAAATCAGCAGTAGGAAGGTATTCAAGGAGAACTAGCATATCTGGCAGGTGAAACGTATCAGAAGCAGCCAATTACACAGGCAGCAGCCCAGCCCAGAACACTACTATAAACTAAGCAAACACCTTCCCCACTGGTATTTCCCACACTCTACACCACCGGTGTATACAAGCGGGGAAATTTTAACAAACAAATCTACAAAATGAAAAGGGCTGAAGCAGGCAACATAGAACAACATGTGCAAGAGGCTGAGAGTGGTGTGGATG
Organism: Protopterus annectens; assembly: GCF_019279795.1. Classification (NCBI taxonomy): domain Eukaryota; kingdom Metazoa; phylum Chordata; order Ceratodontiformes; family Protopteridae; genus Protopterus; species Protopterus annectens. The sequence goes on along the minus strand of NC_056741.1, from coordinate 372,169,444 downwards.
TGCATGCTGCTGAACAACCCACAGTGAGTAGATGGAGAAGAGTGTACAGACCCAGGGTAACCTACCAGGGGCTACATGAGCTGGAGATAGTGGAGCACTATAGGGTGGACAGAGACCTCCTACAGCAAGTAGTTGAGCTGTGCCGGCCACACCTGACACACCGAGCTGACCGAGGGAAACTCTTACCAGTGGATACCAAGGTATGTGTAGGCTTAGGTATACTAGCCACATAGCCACAGGTACCTCCCAAAGCACAACTGAGGATAACATGGGGATCTCACCCGCATCAGCATCCAGAGTATTCCACCAGTTCCTAGATGCCATGGCAGCACATGCCAGTTAGCATGTATATTTCCTCAACACCCGTGAGGTGTTGACCAGCAATATGCGCCTCTTCCACCAAATAGCAGAATACCCTGGGGTAGTGGGTGCTATAGACTGCACACACATACACATCAAAGCACCACCCGGTGAGCAGGGTAGGGCCTACATCAACTGCAGGGTCATCTCCTCCATCAACTGCCAGGTCGTATGTGATGCCCAAGGCATTATAATGAATGTGTGTGCTGGCTGCCCTGGAAGCTATGACGATTCCCATATATGGCATCTGACGCAGCTATATCAGAGATTTGCCAGTGGGGAAATCCTCTACTGTCACCTAGTGGGGGATGCTTGGTACACACTGGAGCCATGGCTGATGACACCCATCAGAAATGCACACACACCTGAACAACAATGCCATAATGAGGCACACACACAGGCCAGACACATAATAGAGCATGTGTTTAGGATGCTCAGGTCATGGTTCTGGTGTCTGGACACATCCGGTGGAGCCTTGCAATATTCACCAGCTACATGTACCCACATTGTTATGGTATGTGCGATGCTACACAATAAAATCCTGCAGAAACAGCTGCAACAGGAACAGCATGGGGTAGGGCCACACAGCCCCCAAAGAATCCCAAGGCCTGCACAGGCACAGAGTGACCCAGAGGAAGAAGAACCTGAGCCTGATCTAGTAAGCAGAAGGAGGCATGCCCAGTATTCCCTGGCATTGGCAAAGAGGCAATGCATAGCATATGCACTGACACAGTAGTGTCCCAGGGAATTACACCTCTCTCTGACTCACACATACAGTAAAAGAGATGTCAAACATTACACCACCTGTGCTCAACCATGTATAGGGAGTGTACTATGTGCATCCAACATAGGTAGCCCTCCAGCACCATCCACAAGCCTGGCACACCCACAAGGTAAGTCAATCAACTTACCAATTACCAAATGGAGTAGAATGTGTTGTCACTTGTAGCTATGGTATGGATGCGAGCATGCAAGTGAATTGGGTGGCTGAATGTTATGGCAGCAGAAAGTAGACACCCATAGTGGCACCCTGACATCTGTAACACATACTGGAGTCACCAAAGTAGCCAGTACTACACAGGGAGGCAGAAGCAACTGCAAGAAATGTGCTGTGCAAAATGTGTGCCCATATGACCCCCACATGCCAGTCAGGATAGTTTACATACCCAACAGTCGCAGCCAGCAGGACAGGTGGACACAAACCCAAACAGAGCATTTTCCATGGCCCCAGAATGATGGCTAGGGTTAACCCCACCTCTAGGCCTACATAGACAGACTACAACAGTGCAGGCAGTGGGATGCCAGTTCTGAAGGGTAGGACGTCAGACAATAGTATGTAGGGCTACCAAAGCCACGATCTGTAGTGCACTGGTATGCCTCTACACAGCATGATAGTTAGCAATACAGAATGAAATGGAGTACATGACATACCAGTACAGTCATAGCAAATGTGTACAAGTGTCACTTGTGCCCCCCCCATTCTACATAGCAATGTAATGACAGTCAGGTGTGCCCCCCCATGTCGACACATAGAAACAGTCAGGTTTGCCCTTACCACCACTTCAGCGTAGAAAGGTAGTAACAGTTAGGTTCCCCCAGTCCTGTGTAGAAATGTAGTAACATGCATGAGTAGGTATAATACGAGTGGAGCAGAGATGCCCAGAGGTGCCCATGGTAGCAAGATAGGTTGTAGCATGTCCACAATATACAGGTCTATGTGTGGTAGGATGGAGTGTGTTTCATATTGTGTGAGAGTGGTCAGTGTGTATGCATGTCGAGGTAAGACCTGGTGGCCATAGCCCAGTGCTGCTGATGATAGGGACAAGCCCACACAACTGCAGTGCCAAGGACAATGGTGGTAATATGTGTCACCATCTGAAAGACTGACATGGCATGGCTGTTGGTCTAGATATACAAGCAGTACACAGGGGAAAGTACCCCAGACATACAGCATACATTGTATCAGTGTGAAATGGAGATACTCTTGGAATTGTACATACAGGTATGCATCACAGCAACTGGTCCTGTAGTAGGGGATACCAGTGATGTCCGGCCGAACACCTGCAGATCACAAAGGAAGTAGGACTGATGTATTGGGAAACAGCTGGTGTACCTGCACATGCCAGCATACCATGAATGCCCCATGCATATCTGTGTGTCAGATGCAAGTACTGTCCATAGCACACATGCACCCAGCCCACACAAACACCACCCACAGGTACCTCTGTGGCCATATTCCTGCTGTGGGGAAAGGGTACAGTATGACCCCTCCTGTACATGGCAATAGTGGAAGAATGCAGCATGCAGTGCAGGTGTCCCATGCAGGTGTGTCTCTAGCTGTACATAGCACCCTACCTGCATCCACACCACCTGATCAAGACTGGTAGAAAGAATTTGCATGAACGCCTATCACACATACCCTGTTACCCCAGGGGAATATACTGTCTGGTGGTCTGTGACTGTAGGCCTGACAGAATGTAACGGCCTGCCACATGTTGCCTGCAGCAACACCTAATGCCCCACAGGCCTCAGCCAAAGGCCTGTGTCTCACATGTACTGCCAATGCATGTGAAGTCATGGACACCCAAATAACAACATACACTCCACATAAGCCATATGCGTGGCCATGTGGACAAACCACAGTAACATGTCCACCATGTCCCACTGCATGAACTGTGGATGAACACTAACACACACACTTGTGATGGGGTGATACCCTTAGGGAAAGTATCAGAGAATGTATGCATAATGTCTGGAAGAGGGTAGAATAACAGAGGGGGGCTGGGTGCATAGGCAGCATAGAATGTGCAAGGTCTGACACTAAGCTTTGTGCCCACACTATCCCTGGCTGCAAACACATAAATGGGTGGCTACACACCTGCCCATACACCACAATAGGGTTAATGTCCTTACTCATGGCCCCTGCCTCTGGGAACTTCTGCGAATCTGTGCAGTTGTGAGGCATTGCCACAGGAAGATAAGGCCAGACTGTCTTGTCAATGGGTGTACAAGTATGGGATCCCCCGCCAGCACTCTACCAAGGTGCTGAACTGGATACACAGACCATTCAGTAGGTGTCTGTAGCTCCCCCTCCAGAATGACATAACTTACTATGAATACGTACATGTCAGCCCACAATACCGGACACAGCTGCAGTCACCCTTTTCCCCCAAGACAGCACTGTGAGCAAGAATGACCACCTGGCAGTACATGGAGACAGAAAAATTACTGTGAAGAACAGTACACATGTCTGAATATCTCTGCTAACAGCGATACCATGCGGCTGAAGCAGCACAGACACAATCTCCTACAGTACACACTATCCCCTGCACAGTTTGTCCCCATATCATCAAATGAACACCGGATACCTAGCAGAAACACCTTGCTACCTGTAGGTGCACAAAACAAAGGTCTGCATTGGAGTACAAACTACCTAGTAATGATCCCCACATTCTATACAAAAGGGCATACTGAGCATGCTCACACACTTTAGAAATGAAGGCAATGTCAGTCAACAACACACTGAAAGGTCATACTGGGCATTCTCACACACGTAAACAAAAGAAGCCCATGTCTGCAAACAACAGTGGACCACACAAATCTGGATGTCGCAGATTTTAGTGCAGACACTCCTCAGTATGCACCACCCATGCATTGCACACAGAGTGGATAGGAATACATGCATATATCCAAGGACAATATGCTATAATATGCCAAATGTACACATACATAAATATGTGGGAGAGAGTGACTGTGACAAGGAGCCAACCATTACGAGGCTTGTCCAACCCAGCAAACAGCCAAATGACTCAACCACATGATGCTCAGATGTCACTCACTGTAGACATTAGCCACTGGTATCTGTCAGCATTACGGACTATGTGGTGCACATGCTAGCTGTGCAACATGACTGTACAAGGAAGTAGTCATCTAGCAGCTGTATACATGTACCTGTGGAATATAACCCTGTGTGTGCCCACATGTGGTGTGTCAACCTCTAGATGAATGGGTTATGGCCCAGGCACACGCACTGCCCTCCTCATAGCCCTACTATGACAAACCCGCTGAGGTCTACCACATTGAAATACACCCTTGGGAAAAATGTAGCCCAGTAATCTCTGTAGTGCATCCCTTAACTGTGTATTGCTGTAGTGTGATAAAGTAGCTAGGTAGGTGTTCTAACCCCTGACATGGCAAGTGTGTGCATGTCTGTCTGTGTCTGTGTAGAGAGCAATGAATTTTATGGTAGCCACACATCGTACAACTCCCATACTCGGCTTTGGCAAGGCTACTGACGTCACCCACCCAGAAATACACCTCCGGGAAGGTAGTAGCCCAGTAATCTCTGTAGCATATCCTGTAACTGTGTGCTGGTGTAGAGTGTTAAAATAGCTAGGTAGGTGTTCTAACCCCAGATGTGGCAAGTGTGTGTGTGTGTGTGTGTGTGTGTGTGTGTGTGTGTGTGTGTGTGTGTGTGTGTGTGTGTGTGTGTGTCTGTGTTAGTGTGTCTGTCTGCATAGAGAGTAATGCATTTTCGTGTAGCCACACAAATTACAATGCCCATAATCGACTTTGGCAAGGCTGCTGATGTCACTCACCCAGAAATACATCTCCAGGAAAGTTGTAGCCTAGTAATCTCCATAGCATATCCTGTAACTGCGTACTGCTATAGAGTGAGAAAGTAGCTAGGTAGGTGTTCTAACCCCAGATGTGGCAAGTGTGTGTGTGTTAGTGTGTGTCTCTGTCTGTGTAGAGAGCAATGCATTTTAGTGTAGCCTCTTGAATTACAATACCCATATTCAACTTTGGCAAGGCTGATGTCACTCACCCAGAAATACACCTCCAGGAAGGCTGTAGCCCTGTAATCTCTGTATTGTGTCCCATAACTGCATACTGCTGTAGAGTGATAAAGTAGCTAGGGAGGTGTTCTAACCCCTAATGTGGCAAGTGTGTGTGTGTGTGTGTGTGTGTGTGTGTGTGTGTGTGTGTGTGTGTGTGTGTGTGTGTGTGTGTGTGTGTTAGTGTGTGTGTCTGTCTGTGTAGAGAGCAATGCATTTTAGTATAGCCACATGAATTACAATGACCATACTCGACTTTGGCAAGGCTGCTGTTGTCACCCACCCAGAAATACACCTCCAGGAAGGTTGTAGCCCAGTAATTTCTGTAGCCCAACCCATAACTGCGTACTGCTGTAGAGTGATAAGACACTTTGGTAAGTGTTCTAACCCCAGACGTGGCAAGTGTGTGTGTTAGTGTGTGTGTCTGTCTGTGTAGAGAACAATGCATTTTAGTGTAGCCACATGAATTACAATGCCCATAATTGAATTTGGCAAGGCTGCTGATGTCAGCCACCCAGAAATACACCTCCAGGAAGGTTGCAGCCCAGTAATCTCCATGGTGCATCCTGTAACTGCATACCGCAGGAGTGTGATTTAGAACTGTGGCAGGGTTCCGTCCCCACCCATGGCAGTTCTGGATGTTTTAGGTGTGTCCATGTCTGTATACGGAGCAATGAATTATAGACTAGTCACATGCAGTACTTTTCACATGGCCCACTTTCGCAAACCAGCTGATGTCATTCTTTGTGAAATACAGCTTTGGGGAAGGAGTTCCCTAGTAATCCCTATGCTGTGTCCTATAACAGCTCCATGCTGTAGTGTTGTATAGACCTCTGTCAGGGGTTCTATACCCACACATGTCAGTCATGGATGTTTTGTGTGTGTCTCACTGTCTGCGTTGGGAGCAATGCATTTTAGGGTAGTAACCCACAGTACATTTCAAATGGCCTACTTTGGCAATCCTGCTGATGTCAGTCATTGTGGAATACACCCTTGGGAAAGAAGTAGGTCAGTAAGGTGTGCAGTGAGTACTATAACTACATACTGCTGAGGTGTAATACACTAGTTAAGTAGGGGTTCTACTCCCAGACAAGACAGGTGTGTGTGTGTTTATATCTCGTATGCTCTGTAGAGGTAGTTGTGAGCCTGTGGCCAATGTGGAGTGGGTTTTGCATACATCTTATATGGTGGCCCTACTATATAGCACACTGTCCACCATACAGGGATAACAGATGTGAAATAGCTGAGAGGCTGGGGTGCAAAGCCATACCCTTACATGTGATATCAATACAAGGCAATCACATTTAGCTACCTCAGTATTACCCAGAGCAGACTCTCAACACATGTCACATACAAACACACGTGATTAGGCAACAGCCAATATGTGGGTAGTGCACTGCATATTGGCTACTGATAATAACCATGGAGTGATAGCAGTGGGCTACAGAGGGCATGTCTCCTGTCCATCTATCCAATATGCATGCACATGCTGACAGTGCACCTCCCCCATGTTCCCCAATGGACATCTGCACCACCTGTAGTGCCATCACATGTGTCCCACAACGGACATACCATGCTTGACAACATGCCCTGTATGGACAGTTGCCACTGATACCAGGGAATGCTGTCAGCATGCCATCAATGTAGGTGCAGGTAAACCTGGTGCCCATTACCAGTCCCTGCCACAGGAGGCAAGACTGGCACATATGATGGTAATCTGTGTGCACAACATGGGCCAGATAGCCCCAGGTATAGATCCACATGTCACTGTAAATACATGTGGGAGGTGTGCACATCCCAGATGCACTCCATGTCATGGGGTAAGGAACCCATACATGGCAAGGAATGCACAGCATGGGCCACACACAATGGTGACCCAGGTAACTGGATGGGGAATACAGTATCCACCTGTGTGGGCAAGAGCAGAATCCACAGCCCTGGGACACAATCCTGACCATTGTCATGTGGCCTGATGCCAAGATATACCCATCGCCTACCCTTGTACAGCCTGCTGCCACAGTCGACCACCACACACCAGTGCAGACATGCACCCATGCATGTCAGTTGTGGCACCCTGTGTGTTTGTCTGTGTGTTGTATGGTGCGTATGTTCACATCTACCCTCACTACAACCCTCTTGTGCATACAGAGGTATACTGTCAGATGTCAGACACCTCCTCATACCCTTTTCCCATACCACCTCCATATGACGCATGTAGTGCATGTTGTACCTGCA